>NC_139897.1:29627413-29889913 GCF_905171665.1 Trachurus trachurus
AAGAGAAGGAGGAAGATAAAGAAGAAAGGGGAAGAGGAGAAAGAGGAGGAAGAAAGTGGAGGAGAAGAAAGAGGAAGAGGAGGAGGAAAGTGGAGGAGGAGGAGGAGAAAGAGGAAGAGGAGGGAGAGTAAAGTGGAGAAGAAAGAGGAAGAGAAGGAGGAAGATAAAGAAGAAAGGGGAGGAGGAGAAAGAGGAGGAAGAAAGTGGAGGAGAAGAAAGAGGAAGAGGAGGAGGAAAGTGGAGGAGGAGGAGGAGAAAGAGGAAGAGGAGGGAGAGGAAAGTGGAGAAGAAAGAGGAAGAGAAGGAGGAAGATAAAGAAGAAAGGGGAGGAGGAGAAAGAGGAGGAAGAAAGTGGAGGAGAAGAAAGAGGAAGAGGAGGAGGAAAGTGGAGGAGGAGGAGGAGAAAGAGGAAGAGGAGGGAGAGGAAAGTGGAGAAGAAAGAGGAAGAGAAGGAGGAAGATAAAGAAGAAAGGGGAGGAGGAGAAAGAGGAGGAAGAAAGTGGAGGAGAAGAAAGAGGAAGAGGAGGAGGAAAGTGGAGGAGGAGGAGGAGGAGGAGAAAGAGGAAGAGGAGGGAGAGGAAAGTGGAGAAGAAAGAGGAAGAGAAGGAGGAAGATAAAGAAGAAAGGGGAGGAGGAGAAAGAGGAGGAAGAAAGTGGAGGAGAAGAAAGAGGAAGAGGAGGAGGAAAGTGGAGGAGGAGGAGGAGAAAGAGGAAGAGGAGGGAGAGGAAATTGGAGAAGAAAGAGGAAGAGAAGGAGGAAGATAAAGAAGAAAGGGGAGGAGGAGAAAGAGGAGGAAGAAAGTGGAGGAGAAGAAAGAGGAAGAGGAGGAGGAAAGTGGAGGAGGAGGAGGAGGAGGAGAAAGAGGAAGAGGAGGGAGAGGAAAGTGGAGAAGAAAGAGGAAGAGAAGGAGGAAGAGAAAGAAGAAAGGGGAGGAGGAGAAAGAGGAGGAAGAAAGTGGAGGAGAAGAAAGAGGAAGAGGAGGAGGAAAGTGGAGGAGGAGGAGGAGAAAGAGGAAGAGGAGGGAGAGGAAAGTGGAGAAGAAAGAGGAAGAGAAGGAGGAGGAGAAAGAAGAAAGGGGAGGAGGAGAAAGAGGAGGAAGAAAGTGGAGGAGAAGAAAGAGGAAGAGGAGGAGGAAAGTGGATGAGGAGAAAGAAGAAAGTGGAGGAGGAGAAGAAGGAAGAGGAGGAAGAAAAGGAGGAGGAGGAGTGTGTGTGTGTTACCTGCAGCAGCGTGGTGACCGTCTCCAGGTTGCCACAGAGACAGGCGTGAATCAGAGGCGTGTTGCCATAGTGATCCTTCTTGTTCAGCTTGGCGTTGCACTCCAGCAGGAACCGCACCACCTGCACACACACACACACACACACACACACACACACACACACACACACACACACACACACACACACACACACACACACACACACACACACACACACACACACACACACAATAAGTTTCCGTGCGCTGCCTCCTCTCGGCCACACGGTGGAGCTGCTGAGTCACTGCAACTCAGTTAAACAGAGGAGGAGGAAGAGGAGGAGGAGGAGGAGGAAGAGGAGGAGGAGGAATAGGAAGAAGGGGACTAAGAAGAGGAGAGGAGGAAGAAGAGAAGAAGGAGAAAGAGGGGGAAGAGGAAGAGCAGGAAGAAGAGGAAAGAGGAGGAGGAGGAGAAGGAGGAAGGAGATGGAAGAGGAAGAGAAGGAATAGGAAGAAGGGGAGGAAGGGGAGGAAGAAGAGGAGAGGAGGAGGAGGAAGAAGAGGAGGAAGAAGAGGAGGAAGAGGAGAAGGAGAAAGCGGGGGAAGAGGAAGAGCAGGAAGAAGAGGAAAGAGGAGGAGGAGGAGAAGGAGGAAGGAGATGGAAGAGGAAGAGAAGGAATAGGAAGAAGGGGAGGAAGGGGAGGAAGAAGAGGAGAGGAGGAGGGCGAGGAGGAGGAGGAAGAGAAGAAGGAGAAAGAGGGGGAAGAGGAAGAGCAGGAAGAAGAGGAAAGAGGAGGAGGAGAAGGAGGAGGAAGAGGAGGTGAAGGAGAAAGGAAGAGAAGAAAAAGGAGAAAGAGAAAGAGGAGGAAGAAGAAAAGGAAGAGGAGGCGAAGGAGAAAGAAGAAGAGGAAAAAGGAGGAGGAAGTGGAGGCAAAAGAGAAAGAGGAAGAGGAGAAGAAAAGGAGGAATAAGAGGAGAAGGTGGAGGAGAAAGAAGAAGAGCACCAACGACTGTGTAAAGTCAAAATAGTCAAACCAATAGAATCATTATATAAAAGGGCACTAAAGTTTTTTGACAGAAAACCAATCTCCTTTCACCATTGTCATTTCCTTGAGAAACACAACCTCTTAAGTTTCAAACATTTTAAAGTTCTTAAGTATGCTTGTGCTGTTTATAAAACGCTCAATGGACTTGCACCTCCTCCGTTGAAAGAATGTATAAAATGTAAAGTTACCAGTGGCAGAAGCACCAGAGCCACCGCCAGAGGAGACTGCATGGTACCTCTCAGACGCACAACTTTTGGTCAATCTGTTCTATCGGTTAAGGGTTGTAATATTCAGGGATGCAAACGGGTCAGGACCAAAAAAGAGAGGAATTGTCTGGCGGGGGGGGGGGGGACTCACCATTAACAATATCACAGAAGAGTCAATTTCCAGTAGTTCAACCCCAACCAAGTATTGAGTGCATATAGATGGACATAGTTTTCAGAAGGCCAACATTTCTATATTAAAAATGCTTTAAAAAAATAAAAACCATTGCAATATTTCAATTTTGGAGATACTGATTTTTAGGTCTTCACTGAATGTTAGTCATAATTATTACTATTAAAATAAACAGAAGAAATAAAGACATGGGATTTAACATCCCATTCAGTGTGTAATGGACATATAGGCCTATATAATGTGTTAGTTTCACTTTAATTGAACACATTCTACATCGCGGAGGCGACGTCTCTCCTTCACCTCTGAAACGGGGCAGAGCTCCGTGGGAGACACCTGCCTGACACAGCAACAGACATGCACGGGGGGAAAACGGCAGCGCCGTCGCACCGAATGCACGCGGATACGCGCCGCTTTGGGTAACGAGCGCGCACGTCGCGTCTACATTGGAGGTGAATAGGAAGGCTGTTACCAGTGTAATCAGAGACCATGAATGAGTTGTCGCACACACTGAGGTGAGCAGCAGAGCGGCCGCACCGTGACCACGGTCCGCTCCAGCTGCCTGGTGTCCCCATTACGCACCACGCATCTTTTCAGTCACTTGTCCAAGTTCTCCTTTACTGTTTTTTTTTGAGACAACACTCATTCTCTCTCTCTCTTTTACCGGCGGTGTCAGCTGATGTGCACATCTGCAGCAACCCAAACAAATGCACATGTTACTGTTGACTGGCTCTATTCCAGCCACGTGATTGGTTCGGCGCGGTGGAAATCTCATTATCATTGGTTATTTGTATCGTCTGCCAAAACATGGATGAATGAAACCTGTCGACCACGTCTCATATTTCTATCGAGGAAACGTTATTTCACAATTTATAGACACAACACCGACAAGCACTGAGAGCCGCATGTTGCAGTGACGTTATATAGGCTATAAAAAAAATAATCCGCAAATAATAAACCGACGAAAAGGTGCAACTTGCCACTTAACTTCTTGTCGATGTATTATTTGCGGGGGCTTTCGGGGGATCTGGTGACGGTGGAGGATCTGGGAGATTGACTGTGGACCACGATCAGGTCCATCACAGCACAGCAGCTGCAGCTCTGCCCCGCTGTCACATGACGCATATCAGCGCAATCTGTTTACATTAAACCGACATCAGGAGAATAATGAGAATTATGATTAAAATATATATATATTTGTTTCGAATTTTGGCCCCTGGATCATGATTTTTTTTGGGCGCATTCTTGGTAAAAAAAAAATCCTCTAAAAAAAAAAGACAATTGGGATGCATAATGTGTCTCATAACAGTATACTGTGCGTCATGTTATCGCCCCCCCGCCCCCCCTTCTGTACTGAGCTGGCCGGTACTGGGTAGGCTATAGCGTCCTGCTGATCACCGAGCTGAGGCACCGGCCGGTCTGAGCTGCGTTCATGTGCCGACTTTAAAACTCTCCAGTCAGTGACCTGGTGGCGGCTGTTTTGGTCGTCAGCATTTCATCCACGCAGCGACCGTTCACGGCTTAGTGGTGTTTTATTCTAGGGGTCGGTGGCGGCTGTGAGACAGCAGCGGCTCCACGGTGAGGGGGGGGGGGGGGGGGGGGGGGGGAGGCAGCTTCTGCTCACCTGACTCTGTGCAGCTTCTTCATTAAATCCAAACAAACAGTCCGACACAGCGACGCGCTGCTCAGTCTCTGTAGCTCATCAGCCCGGAACTCGCCGTCATGGATCAGAAGCGACGGCGGCGTTTGGCCTCAGTGTCTCGGACTTCCAGAGCAGCTACAGCAGCGTTGTGACCTCAACCATGGTTGGTGAGAGCAGAAATGTTGTTGTAGGCCTGTGCATATTCTCATTTGTCCAGGTCATAGTATTTCAAAGGAGGTTAAATCGAAAGCAACTGGACTTATACTGAGTCTCCACACCAGATAGTTGGACCAGTCCCAGCCTGGTCAGATGCTACATGAACTGATGAAGCCTCTTGGATGAAGGTGAAACGTCTTCCTAGACAAATAACTAAGTCCAGTTGAACCTCCTTTGAAAAAAAAAAAAAAAGTTGTTGGCGGGCTCGTGAATTTTTTTTTGACACGAGTCAAAACGAGCGATAAATCGCGTATCTCGCGTTTGGTTGCGCGTAAAAGCTCGCGCGAAAAAAAAGCGTTCCTCGTGTTTGTGTTCCTCAAACACGATGAAATAGACGAAGACGCGAAGGTCCCGTCGCACAAAAAGAATCGCGTGTATTGCGTCGCAAAAAAAAAAGTCGCGTATACCGCGTCTCGCGCCTAACCGCGTCTTTGCGTCACGGCCTTTTACACCGCGGACGTAACGAATAAACGGTGACGGTGTGAACGAACAACATAGAACAGGACCAGACGTGGCGTTGTTTCCTCTTTTCACCTACAGCTCCACTCTCTCTTACTTACACAAACTACTGTTATTGTTGAGGCCAGAGGATTGTGGGATTTGTAGTTTTGGACCAATCGCAGGTTGTGCTCTTTCTTTTTTGTAATTTTCCTGGTTCACACGTCTTTTTTTTTTTTAGGGGCAAATGCGAGTGAAATGCTCGCCCATGGTGGGCATAAGAAAATTTAAGACCTGTCTAAAATTATTTAAGACTTGAACACAATAATTCAACAAATTTAAGACATTTTAAGGCCTAAAAGTGTGTAATGGACATACGTACAGCCTATATAATGTGTTAGTTTCACTTTAATTGAACACATTCTACATCGTGGAGGCGACGTCTCTCCTTCACCTCTGAAACGGGGCAGAGCTCCGTGGGAGACACCTGTCTGACACAGTAATGTACGTACCGACTGCACGCGGATACGCGCCGCTTTGGGTAACGAGCACGCACGTCGCGCGTCAACATTGGAGGTCGGCAGTTATCAGTATGATCAGAAACCATGAATGAGTTCGCCTCAGTTTCACGTGATTGTCACTGTCAGCCTGTTAGAAAAACATTTTACTGACCCCAGCTGAGACGCTGAGACCCCCCCCCCCCTCAAAACAAAAACTCTTCGGATCTGAATGATTCACACAAGTCACCTAATTGGTCATGAAAAAAGCGAGTTTCGCTTTTCAGCGCGCTGTTTGCATCCCTGAATATTTGGAATAATGTACCGTGCACAATAAGGGAAAGCACCACTTATAACACTTTCAAGGTCCACCTCAAAAACTGGCTTAAAACAAACCAAGTCTGTAATCGTGACTAGGCGGGACCTTCGCGGAGCGCGACACATGCGCCGTGCTCGGTGTCCGTCCGCCTTACTCTATACTTTTGGCTGTCATGATTTTTGTTTTGTTGTGCAGTACGCGCCTACATGGCGACCTTGAGTGCCATGAAAGGCGCCATACAAATAAAATCTATTATTATTATTATTATTATATACGTATGTATGCATGCACTGCATTTGTCTTATTTTTCTATACTGCAACTTGTCTCTGTAAGTATGTGTGTGAATGGCACTTATACAACTGCTGCTACTGTAGTCTCCAATGTCTTGGTCCACCCCAGGCGGCGGGTGCGGGCCATCACATTCTGGATCCATCCATTTATTTCATTTCATTTCTTTATTTATTGAATTGGGACAGTGCACATTCATCAACACTGACGCATTAAGTATCAGTGTAAATGTGCCGGACTTAGCACAACTGCTAAATTTCAGCCGCAGTCTGATTAAAAATTAAAAAGACAAATAAATCTGATTGACAAGAGCTGTGACACTGTTTACGCAGAGAAGGTGGTAAACTTTTCAAGTAGTCGCAGCAGTCCCAAGGCAGGTTTAGACTTGCACTTTATCTATTTAAACTTGCACTTGCACTTTAGAAACTGGCACTTTATACCAGGCACTTTACAGATCACATGCACTTTATGTATAGGTATGAATGTGCATGTGATTGTGAACCACTGTTTAATTCTTGTGTATTTCTGTCTGTTTGTGTGTTACCTGCCAAGGGACTACGGATGCAAATGAGCAAGTTGCTAACTCTGACGCATTTACATTTGTGCACACGTACGAATGTTCATTAATGTGTATTGTCCCTTTTAAATAAATAAATAAAAAATAAAATAAAACAATGAATGCCTCCCACCTGCACGTGGCTGTTCTGGCTGGCCAGGTGCAGCGGCGTGGCGCTCTGGTTGGTGCGGCCGTTGACGTTGGCGCCGTGACGGATCAGCAGCGCCGCCAGCGCCGCGTGGCCGTGCAGCGCCGCCACGTGGAGCGGAGAGAAGCCGTCCACGTTACAGCTGTTCACGCCCAGAGCGCCGGCCTGAAGGACGGACAGCTGGAGGACAGGAAGAGGAGGAGGACAGGTAAGGCTCCTTCAAAATAAAGTTAGATGTTTCTACTGAAGCTTCTTCAAAATAAAGGTAAATGTTTCTGTTAAAGCTCCTTCAAAATAAAGGTAGATGTACAGTATGTGTTAAAGCTCCTTCAAAATAAAGGTAGATGTTTGTGTTACAGCTCCTTCAAAATAAAGGTAGATGTTTGTGTTACAGCTCCTTCAAAATAAAGGTAGATGTTTGTGTTAAAGCTCCTTCAAAATAAAGGTAGATGTTTGTGTTACAGCTCCTTCAAAATAAAGGTAGATTTTTCTGTTAAAGCTCCTTCAAAATAAAGGTAGATGTTTATGTTAAAGCTCCTTCAAAATAAAGGTAGATGTACAGTATGTGTTAAAGCTCCTTCAAAATAAAGGTAGATGTTTGTGTTACAGCTCCTTCAAAATAAAGGTAAATTTTTCTGTTAAAGCTCCTTCAAAATAAAGGTAGATGTACAGTATGTGTTAAAGCTCCTTCAAAATAACGGTAGATGTTTATGTTAAAGCTCCTTCAAAATAAAGGTAGATGTTTGTGTTAAACTTATCTACTAATATACTTGAGTGAGTGAGTGTTTTGTTCTGAAATCTGCTCTATTTCTTTATTGGATCACTTAGTAGAAAACAGTCAGCCAATCAGAGGAGAAAGACTCAGAGCCTCTTCCTCTTCTCTTCTGATTGGCCGTCTGAGGACAGATGTTAAAGGGATAGTAGCATTTTTTTTAAAGTGGGGTTGTATGATCTACAAATAGCCCCTAAGTACTTTAATTGCAGTAGAAGACTCTCTACACTCCTCCCGTTAGCAACGCCAGCCCATAATAGCCCTGCCCAGAGATTTACAACATACAGTGTTGTGAATGGACCCAAAGAAACGGCCTATTTTCGTGGCCTAAAAGAGGTTTTACGTGAAAAAAAAATACACAGTTCCATTGTTCGCTATAATATAATTTTTTCCAGCCCTTCAAAGTGCAGGAAAAAAAAGTTTTTATTTGGACCAAACCAACTGCTGATCGGCGGGCGCTAACCCTGGGCGGAGGGATACGTGAGTTGGTTTGGTCCAAATAAAAACTGTGTTTTTCCTGCATTTTGAGGGGCTGTAAAAAATTATATTATAGTGAACAATGGAACTGTGTATTTTTTTCCAGGTAAAACCTCTTTTAGGCCGTGAAAATAGGCCGTTTCTTTGGGTCTGTTCACAACACTGTATGTTGTAAATCTCTGGGCAGGGCTATTATGGGCTGGCGTTGCTAAACGGGAGGAGTGCAGAGAGTCTTCTACTGCAATTAAAGTACTTAGGGGCTATTTGTAGATCATACAACCCCACTTTAAAAAAAATGATACTATCCCTTTAAGATTTCATTGGTCAGACCTTCTGTGTCGGAGCGCAGTTCGAACACTGGCACAGCGGGTGGCAGAGCAGAACCTCCGACCGGATCTCTCCTTCATCATCCTCCTCTTCCTCGTCCATCCACTCCAACAGGTAACGCACCTGAAACACACACACACACACACACACACACACACACACACACACACACACACACACACACGCATCAGTTTTCTGTAGACACACACACTCTTCTGTATTCGCTGCTGCTCGTCTTCTCACCATCTCCACGTCACCATCGGCGACGGCTCGCAGCAGCTTCTCCACCTGTCAGTCAACCACAAGCATGCATGTCGTCAGTCGCCGTGGAAACAGCCGTTCCTATACGTATATATCCCATAATACCTGTAGCTCCCGTTACCTCTCGGTGTCGGACCCGTTGCTCCTCCGGTTTGGCCTCGGAGCCCAGAGAGGAGGTGCTGGAGACGGAGGAGCGACGGCTGCTGCAGTCAGAGGCCAGAGGGGAGCGACTGGGAGACTGGAGGAGGAGGAGGAGGAGGAGGAAGAGGAGGAGGAAGGAGGAGGAGGAGGAGGAGGAGGAGGAGGAAGAGGAGGAGGAGGAGGAGGAGGGAGGAGAGGGAGGAGGAGGAGGAGGAGGAGGAGGAGGAGGAGGAGGAAGGAGGAGGAGGAGGAGGAGGAGAGGAGGAGAGGAGGAGGAGGAGGAGGAGGGAGGAGAGGGAGGAGGAGGAGGAAGAGGAGGAGGAAGAGGAGGAGGAGGAGGAGGAAGAAGAAAAAGAAGAAGAGGAGGAGGAAATCTTGGATTTTTAAACACGTCTAATCACAAACAGAAGTAACTCTGTAACAGTAAAATGATAAAATAATAATTTTAATAATAATGAAATAAGTTTGTCTCCTCCTCTCTACATAGTGAATTCTATCCACCTTTTTCCGAACGTCAAAAACGTAGCCGGTTTTGCCGGTTTTGCTCTTCCAGTGGAATTTTATGTTTACGTTTCCATGGTTTCGGTAGTCGCGGTAAATGCATGGATTTTTTTTTTTTCTCAATGAAAATCTGTAAAACGCATGGATGATCATCACACGAATTGACATCCGTGTTAAAAGCCAGCGTTAATAGATCCATGCGTTTACCGCAACTATGACAACGACTGAAAACCATGGAAACGTAACATACAATTCCACCAAAACCGTCAAAACCGACTTCCGGTTTTGACCATAGATCACGTTCGGAAACTTGTGGATATAGAGGACTAAGTCATTTATTAGCTCCCTGGTGAGATGATCAAACACGTCCAGACTCGACATCATGTTTCTATGTTGGATCATTAAAACGTTGCATCAACGCCGACCGCGGTCATAACCACGATGTGTGACCGCAATGCATTATGGGGTATATTACTTGCTTAGTGACCATCGGTTGGACACTAACTATATTAATACTCACTTAAAGCAGAAGTGAGTGATCCGGTCGTTTTCGCTAATGCTGCGTTCCAGGCAGGCTTTTGAAATCATAAATTACAGCTTCAAGTCACAACTTACGACTTTGTAGCGTTCCAGGCAACCCACTCGTGTTTTTCCGACCTGTTTTACCGGTGAAAGTCACTATAACGGCCACTCGTAACTTCTGACCCGTGAACTCGTACCAGATCGAACTGGTACCACTTCACGGTCGGAAAAATACGAGTTTCCTTGAACGCACCATAACAGTCCTCGTCCCTACGTCGCCACATTCACGACGTCCCTTGGCTGCACACACAGCCCTGCATGCCGTTCTCTCTCCTCATTGGATAAAAACTGTAGGATACGATAAATGTTTTCTCTTCGGCTCAGAGCAGAGCAGAGTGACTGAGAGACCCGTGTTTCAGTCCAAACACTCTATGTAAGTGATTGCTGTCGGAAGATATAACTATTTAAGACTTATATTAACACAAATATATCACTCACTTCTGCTTTAACATTCGGACGGTGATATAAAATGGTGTAGTCACTATGGAGACACAGACTCACTCTCTGTCTGTTTTCTCTCCAGAATAATGAATCTCTTTCCTTCCAGGCTTCCGTACGTTTATTCTCTATATGTGTGTGTGTGTGTGTGTGTGTGTGTTTCTAAGTGTGTGTGAGGTTTTGGATCCTGTGACCTTTGACCTCTTCAGGTTCACAGGTCAGACTCACGTCGACTCTTCGCTGGCGGCCGCTCTGGGTCGACTGCAACAACATGAGGATCTGCAGGAGAGGACACACACACACACACACACACACACACACACACACACACACACAGGATCAGTGACGTCTCTAACACCTTCAGTTCCTGGAAACAGCAACGGATCAGATCAGCTGAGCTCAGGACTCACAGAGAGACGGAGAGGAGGAGGAAGAAAAGAAGGAGAAAGAAAAGGAGGAGGAGGAGGAGGATGAGGAGGAAAAGGTTGAAAAGGAGGAGGAGGAAGAAGAAGGGGAGAAAAAGGAGAAGGAAGAAAAGAAGATGAGGAAGAGGCGGAGGAAGAGGAGAAAGAGGTTGAAAAGGAGGAGGAAGAAGAAAAGGTGGAGGAAGTGGAAATGGAGGAGGAGGAGGAAGAAGAGGAAGAGAAAGAAAAGGAGGAGGAAGAGGAGGATGAGAGGGAAAGGAGGATGAAGAAAAGGAGGAGGTAGAGGAGGAATAGCAAGAGAAAGAAAAGGAGGAGGAGAAAGAAGAAAGTGGAGGAGGAGAAAAAGGAGGTAGAAAAGAAGATGGAGGAAGAAGAAAAGGAGGAGAAAGAGGTTGAAAAGGAGGAGGAAGAAGAAAAGGAGGAGGAGGAAGAGTGCGTGTTGTTTCAGTTCCTCATAGAACTCAAACAGCAGCGCGTGACGTCACAGAAGCTTCAAGTCTTTAAACAGTGTTGATCGACTCATTGATTGGTAGATAGACAGAGGTGTGTGTGTGTGTGTGTGTGTGTGTGTGTGTGTGTGTGTGTGTGTGTGTATACTTCCATGGACTGGACTGATGGCGATTTTAACAGCTTCAGATTTGGCACAATCTCATTCTAATGCTTTCAAACACTTTCACTGGAAATTTCAACTTTTTAAAACACATCAATGCATTGTATTTTACAATGTCATGTGTGTGTAAAAAAAAAAAAAAGTGACTTACTAACTGTCGTTGTCACACAAAAAGGGAACCACACTTTACTGTATCAGTCTGTAAATTCCACTTTATTTCTAAATAACGTCCCATAAGCAGACAAGGCAAAAAAAGAGAACTGGCAACACTGTCTTTTCCCGAAATGGAAAATATATTCATTCAATCGATCATTGACCTGGCTCTGATTTGAAAAATTATATTCAGGTGCTTCTCATGTTTTTTTTGGGGGGGTGGGGGTTCCACCCATGTGTGTGTGTGTGTGAGTGTGTGTGAGTGTGTACCTTGGAGTTGAGTGCACACTGCATGCTGCTCTCCTGCCTCTTGTTGCTGATCTCCGTGGCCGCTCCGTTCTCCAGCAGCACGGTGATGATTCCCTCGTAGCCCCACCGCGCCGCCATGTGCAGCGCCGTGTCGCCCTTATCGTTCTGCAGGTCCAGACGACACGACTGCACGTCGTAGTAAACCAGAGCCTTCACACACTGGACGCACAACACACACACACATATACACACATATACACACATACACACACACACACACACACACACACACACACACACACACACACACACACACACACACACACACACACACACACACACACACACACACACACACACACACACACACACACACACACACACACACACACACACACACACACACACACACACACCGTCAGCACTGGAGTTTTTTTTATAAATCATACAAATATTTGGGATGGTCGACGATTTGTTTTTGTGTGATGTCGTGCACACGAGTCTAATGACTGAGATCAGGAGAAAGATGGATGGAGAATGTCCTGTTGTTGTTAAAGGGATAGTTCAACATTTTTGGCAAATGGGCCCATTGCCATAATCCCTATAGTCATAGCAGTAGGTTTGTTACCTTTATTTGTCAGTGCAAGCTATTTTTAGAACGGCGGAGCAGAACCGTGAGCTGCTGGAGGCTCATGGGATTTCTTGGTTTCCCTCATCAAACTCATCAAATACACAATCCAACAACTCCACAACGCTCTGGTGGACAAGTTGTGACCTGCACATTCACCACACTATGAGATAATAACAGAATGTAACCAGACAGAGTTGTTAGAGGGAAATTCAGAGACTGCTTGATGAAAAACTGCCCCCGACGGTAATGCACATCAGTGGTTTTGCATGAATTTACCTCTAAAACAACTCTGTCTGGTAACGTTGTGTTATTATCTCATAGCGTGGTGAATGTGCAGGTCACAACTTGTCCACCAGAGCGTTGTGGAGTTGTTGGATTGTGTATTTGATGAGTTTGATGAGGGAAACCAAGAAATCCCATTAGCCTCCGTAGCGTAGCTCTGAGCAGCTCGCGGCTCTGCTCCGCCGTTCTAAAAATAGCTTGCACCGACAATTAAAGGTAACAAACCTACTGCTATGACTATAGGGATTATGGCAATGGACCAATTTGCCAAAAATGTTGAACTATCCCTTTAACTTACGCCAAACAAATGATCTGTTTATTCAGGTGTTTTAACTCTTTTCTCCGGAGCAGAAAAAGACACAAATGAATCATGAATCAACGATGGAGAAACAACAAGATTCAACGATGAGTCGAATCTGCCATGGTGAATGAGAGTGTGTGTGTGTGTGTGTGTGTGTGTGTGTGTGTGTGTGTGTGTGTGTGTGTGTGTGTGTGTGTGTGTGTGTGTGTGTGTGTGTGTGTGTGTGTGTGTGTGTGTGTGTGTGACTCACGTCCTCGTGTCCGTACATGCAGGCCAGGTGCAGCGGTGTGTTGCCGTTGTTGTCCTGAGCGTCGGTGTTGGCCTTGTAGTGCAGCAGCAGCAGCTGGAGGACGACGACACGCAGCCTCATCACCATCACACAGACTACACTACCCACAATGCAACTGGCTCTAAGTGTGTGTGTGTGTGTGTGTGTGTGTGTGTGTGTGTGTGTGTGTGTGTGTGTGTGTGTGTGTGTGTGTGTTCACCGACCGTGACGCCCTGGTATCCGCGCTGACAGGCCAGGTGCAGCGGCGTGAGGGCGTGGTAATCTGTGGCGTTGACCGGCGCTCCTTTACACACCAGCAGGTCGATCAGCTGGGCCTGGCCTGACACACACACACACACACAGGTTGGTCAACACATCAATCACACACACACACACACACACACACACACACACACACACACACACACAGCTCTCTCTGTCTCTCACCACAGACGGCGGCGACGTGCAGCGGCGTGTAGCCTCGGTCGTCTCTGGAGAACGGCGTGACGATGGACGGGTCGTTGAGACGCCTGCAGAACCAGAACCAGAACACACAGACACGTTTAGAGACTGAGACCGTGTGAAGTCTCTCACTCTGCTCACACTTCTCTCAGTGTCATGTCACATACTTCAATGCAAACATGACTCTTGTCCCTCTCAGGCCTCTGTAGTCGTTCTGGAGCATTGAGGTTAAAGGAATAGTTCACCAAAAAAAATGAAATTCAGTCATTATTGCCTCACCCTCATGCTGATGAATACTCCGGAGTAGTTTTTTATTCCTCAAAGTGCATCTGGAGACCGGGGAGGCCGGTTCGTAGTCCAATGAAAACTTTATATGAAAGTCAATAGTGCCCAACACAAAAATGTCCATAAAACTACACAAAGACCATTTAATATTCCTCCACACTGCTCGTCCACTGCAGTCCAAGTGTCCTGAGGGGAGATAGTCCAGAGTTTACTGGAAACTACGTAATTTAGGACATTTTTACAGCCTAAACAGTCCTGGATTGAATTTGCCTGGGGCGCGCTCTCGCGTTCACGAGATGCACGCAGATGTGACCGGACTTGCATCAATGACGTTTGTTTTGAGTAAACTCTGGACTATCTCCCTTCAGGACACTTGGATTGCAGTGGACGAGGGGTGTGGAGGAATATTAAATGGTTTTTGTATAGTTATATGGACGTTTTTGTGTCGGGCCCTATATTGACTGTCATATAAAGTCTTGGGTGGACTAGGAACCGGCCTCCCCGGTCTCCAGATGCACTTTGAGGAATAAAAAACTACTCCGGAGTATTCATCAGCATGAGGGGGAGTCAATAATGACTGAATTTCATTTTTATGTGAACTATTCCTTTAAAACTTTTCTTTTTTTGTTGTTGTTTTGAATGAATTTAGGCAAAATTGTGTGTTTTTATCTGATCTTGTTATTTCCAGCTCAGCTCCGACAGTAAATCTAAAACATCTACACACTGTGCCATTGAAACCCATTAAAACTGCAATTTCTGATCTTGTTTCCATTAAAGACTAAAACATTTATTCATATCTGGGTGTCAATCTGAGCTTTTGACTTGGAGCTGATCATTCTGACAACATCTCCACCTGATGGCAAATGATATCAGTAATTAGGTCAGATGTAGGTGAAAAAAATAGCTCAATGAGAGAATATAATATAATATTAATGTATAATATATTTTTTAAGGCACATAGTTTGTGCTCACTGTAGCAGGATGAGTGTCAGTGATATGACAACTTGTGCTGTTTGTCGTTGTACAGTTCAGTTATTTTATAAAAAGAGGCCAAATGTGTAAAATCCCTCTGAGTGTTTGTGTTGAAGTGAGAAGTTGTGTTTCCCGTTTTGAGGAACTGATACGACAAAAATGTAAAAAAAAATGAGGAAACGAATCTGGAGTAAAGACGAGAGACGAGAAGAAGTCGGTAAAACTGGAACCAGCTTCAGTTTCATGTTTCAGCCTCTGAAAGGGCCGAGACCAGACGGGTACGAACCCACAACTCTGATCGAGCTCGTTCCTGTTTTTTTCTGGGGGAAAAAAACAGGAACATGTCTGCGGCCGTAATAAGAATCACTGACTGATTTGAATTTAACATCACTTTCCTTTAATATTATAAAGCCTTTGAGGAAGTGGTTTAATGTTGTCAATGTTTTATTTTATTTTATTTTATTTAAATGCAGTCGGCTGAAAATGAAATATAGAAACAGTCTGGTGACGGCTCCTCACTTTGGTTCAATTCATATTCCACATATTAAACAAAGTTTATTCAGTGGATATTTCAACCTGCAGCAGCTGACGGAGGCAGAGCAGCTGGTCCTGAGTCAGGTCGCTGGGTGGCTAGAGGCCGAGGGCGTCACTTATAATAATAAAGGCAGAAACACACTCTCTACAGACAGAACTAGAAGTAATTTAATGTTACCCTCAATGCGGCGGCAAATTAGAAACACAGACTTTTGCCAACTGATTAATAATAAATAACTATCTGTAGGAAATAATGAAATGTTATTTCTCTTTTTCTGGCTGCTGGAAGGTGATTGATTAAAGGAGGTAACCAATGTTTACCTCAGATATCAGGTCACTATGATCGGTTCATTTCCTACCATCCATTCTCCCAACTGCAGCGTGTGGATGTTTATATTGTATATGTTCATTTATGGGCTCCGGACTAATTTTAAAATTGTTCTGTGGTCACAAGTAACGTCCTTTTGACCATCATTTAAATTTTAAAATTCGCTTTATAATTAAATTAAATCAAAAGTCGGACTTCTGCATTGTTCCTTTCCGGGTCAGAGAAGAAACGCCTCAGAGTCCCTCTACTGTTGTGTTCTCTGACCCGGAAAGGAACCATGCAGAAGCTGAATTTTGATTTAATTTAATTGTAGTATGTAGTCCATTAATGAACATTGAAAAAAACGATAGATTCTTGAACAAAAACGAATATAAACGTCCATGCGCTGCAGTTGGGAGAATGGATGGTAGGAAATGAACTGATCATAGGTGACCTGATATCTGAGGTAAACATGGATTACGACTGGAAATTCCCTTTTAATAATAAATAACTATCTGTAGCAAATAAAGAAGTGTTATTTCTCTTTTTCTGGCTGCTGGAAGAGCATGCGTAGCCTGATATTCGCTGTGCGGTCAGAGAATATAAATGGCGGACTGATGAGAAGTGGTGGCTACTGTTCGGTTCGGTAAACCTGTGTGTGTGTGTGTGTGTGTGTGTGTGTGTGTGTGTGTGTGTGTGTGTGTGTGTGTGTGTGTGTGTGTGTGTGTGTGTGTGTGTGTGTGTGTGTGTGTGTGTGTGTGTGTGCTGACCCAGACAGCTGCAGGTCACAGAGGTCACAGGAGCAGAGCGGGTGACACATCCTCACGTCCTCGTCGCTCTCTCCTTCGCTCAGCAGACGCTCCACCTCGGCCTCGCTGCCGTTCGCTATGTGCTGCAACACACACACACGGAAACGATCCATCAGCATCAGTTCTCTTATTTAAAGCCTAACCCTAAACCAAAAATGGACTTTTTTTAACATTATTAACATGTCAATGTAGGGTTTGGGTTCTGCTACAAGACATTTCAGCAGCAAAGTCGCTGATGCAGCCACAACTGAGCATTTTAGATTTGAAAATGCAGTTTCAAAGCCAGAGTCTGAAATAGTTGGATTCAGTTTTTCAGTCGGGATTAATACGTCAGAATCCCTAGCAACCAATCCCGTTGAATTTGTTTTGCATCTCATTTGTTGTTCACTGTGATATTACACAGCTAGATGTTCAAACATGTTATCATTAGTTGCCGTGGCCCAGAGGTTTAGACGCCGCCTTGAATGCAGTAGACCAGACCCGGTTGCACACCTCGTGTTTTGACTTTGCTTCTCCGTTTCCCCTGCCCCGTTAACACGCACTGCCGCTACTTAGCAACGCGGTGGCGGTGGGCAGGCGCGAGTCAGGACACATTTGCATACTCATGAACATTCATAGAATCTGAATTTTTCAATGAGGGAGAAATAGTAGACCTGTTTTTAGCCTCTTTGGGAGCTTTTTTAAATAACTTTTTTTGTCAGAAAGCAATTTTAATCAAAAAATAGTCATAGCAGAGCATTTTTACAAATTTTAAAATGCCTCTTTAAGGGGACTTTAAAACATATTTAATCATGTTGTTTTCACAGTGTAGTGAAGTCTCTGTGTGTGTGTGTGTGTGTGTGTGTGTGTGTGTGTGTGTTTGTGTGTGTGTGTGTCACCTCAAACAGACAGTTGATGGGCGTGGCGGCGCTCTGAGACAACGACCTCATCCTCTCCTTGAACAGCGCCTTGTCGTTCAGCTCACCGGAGCCCTGAGGGGAACCACCATCATCATCATCATCATCATCATCATAATAAAACCTTATTTATATTTATTTATACAGAATTAAACAACGAAATAACCATGATTTAATAATAAATAAATTAAATTACACATTAAAACCAGCGGGAAACGGTAAAATAATTAAGTCAAACAGCAGAAAATGATGTACATGGAGGTAAAACCTGGTAGAGTTTAACATCAGGATGTAAAAATATAAAAACAACGTAAAGAAAAGTTCTGTAAAAGTTGGATTAATTATTATTAACTCATCTTTTGATTAGCAACAGAGGTTAACGTCTACGCATCACTACAAAAGCTGCGTCGCTGCACATTTTGGAACTAACGAGTGTTAACTGACCTAAGCTGAAATGTAATGCAATGTGTGTGTGTGTGTGTGTGTGTGTGTGAGTGTGTGTATTTGTGTGTGTGTGTGAGTGTGTGTATTTGTGTGTGTGTGTGTGTGTGTGTGTGTGTGTGTGTGTGTGTGTGTGTGTGTGTGTGTGTCTTACAGGGTGTGTGTCCGTCAGCTTCCCCAGGTTGATGTACTCCACCGCCGCCTCGAAGGTGCTCAGACAGTAACTCAGCTCGTCTTTGCTCGAGTGGCTGAAGCAGAAGTTCCTGATGTAGCTCAGGTTGGCCATCCTGTGTCGTTGTGACATCACAAAGTGACAGGAAGTCTTTGAGGCTTTGATACTTTATTACACAGTATTAATATTATAGAACCTAGAGCTGCTTTATAATCACACTACACATGGACATCTACTGTACCTTTATACCGTATGGAGCTTTAACACAAACATCTACCTTTATACTGTATGGAGCTTTAACACAAACATCTACCTTTATACTGTATGGAGCTTTAACACAAACATCTACCTTTATACTGTATGGAGCTTTAATACAAACATCTACCTTTATACTGGAGCTTTAACACAAACATCTACCTTTATACTGTATGGAGCTTTAACACAAACATCTACCTTTATACTGTATGGAGCTTTAACACAAACATCTACCTTTATTTTGAAGGAGCTTTAACACAAACATCTACCTTTATCCTGTATGGAGCTTTAACACAAACATCTACCTTTATACTGTATGGAGCTTTGATACAAACATCTACCTTTATACTGTATGGAGCTTTAACACAAACATCTACCTTTATTTTGAAGGAGCTTTAATACAAACATCTACCTTTATCCTGTATGGAGCTTTAACACAAACATCTACCTTTATACTGTATGGAGCTTTGATACAAACATCTACCTTTATACTGTATGGAGCTTTAACACAAACATCTACTTTTATTTTGAAGGAGCTTTAACACAAACATCTACCTTTATTTTGAAGGAGCTTTAACACAAACATCTGTATCTTTTGTTTTCTGTTGTTTTACATAAAGTTTCTTTGTTTTGAATAATCCTCAGTTTGTTCAACTTATTTTCTTTGTGTGTCTGTGTGTGTTTTTGCTCTTTTCGGCTTCATTTTTTTAATCAAATTGTTGTCGACACACAAACATGTGATTGAATGTGAAGTTGCAGCCTCACCAGTTTGGGATTTCCGTCTTCACCAGCAGGTAGAGGATGACGGACAGGAGGTCGTCTGCGCTCACGGCCTCGATGCTGACTGCACACACACACACACACACACACACACACACACACACACACACACACACACACACACAGAGTTAACGCTGCGGTGTCACCGTGACAACCTGCCCCCCCCTCCCCACCACCAAATGACTAAATTGGCGTCTTCACAAACATTAATTAGGAGCAGATCGCTGCGGTTGTTGAGACGGGTTTACAAAACAAACTGGAGGAACAGAGGAGCGCTGTTCTGGAGCTGATGAGATTAGAGAGAGGAGGAGGAGGAGAGAGGAGGAGGAGAGGAGGAGGGAGAGAGGGGGAGAGAGGAGGAGAGAGGAGGAGGAGGAGGAGGAGGAGGTCAGGAGCAGGAGGAAGGAGAGGAAGGAGGAGGGAAGGAGGAGCAGGGAGAGGGGAGAGAGAAGAGGAGGAGGGGGGGGAAGAGGGAGAGAGAGAAGAGGAGGAGGAGGAAGAGGAGGGAGGGAAGGCGGAAGGAAAGGAGGAGAGAGTGGGAGGAGGGAGGAGAGGAGGAGGAGGAGGAGGGAGAGGAAGGAGGAGGGAGAGAGAGGAGGACAGAGGGGGGAGGAGGAGAGAGAGGAGAAGGAGGGAGAGGGAAAGGAGGAGGAGGAGGAAGGAGGAGGGAGAGGAGGAGGACAGGGAGCAGGAGGAGAGGAAGGAGGAGAGAGTGGGAGAAGGGAGAGGGGGAGAAAGAGGAGGAGGAGAGAGGACGAGAGGGGGAGAGGAGGACAGGAGCAGGAGAAGGAGGAAGGAGGAAGGAGCGGGAGGAGGGGGAGAGGAGGAGGGAGGAGGAAGAAGGAGGAGTAGGAGGAGGAGAGGAAGGAGGAAAGAGAGTGGGAGGGGCAGGAGAGGAGGAGGAGAGAGGAGAGGAGGACAGGGAGCAGGAGGAGGTCAGGAGGAGGAGGATGAAGGAGAGAGTGGGAGAGGAGAGAGGAAGAGGAGGAGGAAGGAAAGGAGGAGAAGGAGGAGGAGGAGAGAGGAAGAGGAGGAAGGAAGGACAGGAGAGGAGGGAGAGAGAGGAGGAGGGATAGGGGGGATGGGAGGAGAGATGGAAAGGAGGAGGAAGAGGAGGGGGAGAGAGAGGAAGGAGAAGAGGAGGAGGAGGAGGAATAGGAAGGGGGAGGAAGAGGAGGAAGGAGCAGGAGGAGGAGGAGGAGGAGAAGAGGAGGAGGAAGAAGAGGAGGAGGAGAGAGGAGGGAGAGGAAGAAAGAGGGAGGAAAAGGAGGAGGAGGAATAGGAGAAGGGGGAAGAGGAAGGAGAAGAGGAGGAAGGAAAGGAGGAGAGACAGGAGGAGGAGACCGATCAATAATCTCATCAGAGCCTCAGTATCAGTGATCAGGACTACAAAACCCCCATTTGCTCTGATCGTAGCAGCTACAGTATAGATTACAGATTATATATTGTAGATTATACATTATAGATTATAGATTATATTATATATTATACATTATAGATTACATACTGTATATTATATTATAGATTATATATTATCTGTTATAGATTATACATTATATATTACATATATTACATTATAGATTATAGATTACATAATTACAGATGACATCTTACCGGTGCGTTTGGGCGTCTGCGTGGCCGTCACGGTGACTCTGCGCAGACAGAGCAGTTTGAGGAGCGGCGACGTCTGTTGGTTGAGCTGACTCAGCTCGCGCTTCGCCCGCGACAGGTTTATACTGGAGGAGGAGGAGGAAGAGGAGGAGGAGGAGGAGGAAGAGGAAGAGGAGGAGGAGGAAGAGGAAGAGGAAGAGGAGGAAGAGGAGGAAGAGGAGGAAGAAGAGGAAGAAGAAGAGGAGGAGGAAGAGGAGGAAGAGGAAGAAGAGGAGGAAGAAGAGGAAGAAGAGGAAGAGGAAGAGGAGGAAGAGGAGGAGGAGGAGGAGGAGGAGGAAGAAGAGGAGGAAGAGGAGGAAGAAGAGGAAGAAGAGGAAGAGGAAGAGGAGGAAGAGGAGGAGGAGGAGGAGGAGGAGGAGGAAGAGGAGGAAGAAGAGGAAGAAGAGGAGGAGTTAGAGGAAGAGCAGGAAACAACGAGTCATCATCATCATCATCAGCTGCTGCAGATGATCTGAGTCATAAACCATCAACAGTTTCCTTCATGAATAAAAGACAAAGACAAAGTACGTATGTATATTTTATAAAACGGAAAGGTGAAATCCAGCGATCTGATTGGTTGTTAACCGTGGTATAATGAGCATATACCACGGCTACTATTCTAAAGCCTTATCACAGCGTAAGCTATCACTCCGCCTCAGGCACGTATGACTGGGATGAATGGAAGAACGGATTGTTGCAGTCCGTAGCCAAAGACAGTTGATGTTTTTACGATGTTAGAAAATGGACTAAAGTAGTTGAATTCACATGTTTAAGGTGAACTTTCACCTCCAGAGGGTTAACAATGGTAGAGTGGACTGAGCAGTGACTTTCACCTGAAAAAAAAGCGGAGGAAAAGACGAGATGCAGAGCTACTTGGAGCTAACGTCTGGAGAAGTGGGACTATTTTTTCCACAGTGAAGCTATTTTATTGGATAATATGTATTTCTGGTTAAATAAAACTACATGAAATTGATTGTGCATCCCTCTTTTATATTGCCTTTATTGGTAACCGTTTTATAAAAGCAATATATCACGACAGGCCGTGGTATATGCTCATTATATATGTCGTGATATATTGCTTAAATATTATAAACGACGCACACTGGAGATGGGATCCATGTATGGTATTCATGCAATTGTGTCTACTGTAATAGCTCTCTGTCAGTTTAAACTGTTTTGCTTTGTTTTTTCCCACTACAGTTGTTTGAAATCTCAATAAAAAACTATTTGAAATAAATAAAAGACATAAAGACAGAGAAGACGCCTCAGGTCTCCGTCCGTCTCACCTGAACTCAGGTTTGACTCCGAGGTCTTTCTGCTGCAGCTCCTGCAGACTCCGGGTGGTTTTGTTGAAGGCAGCGTCCTGTTGAATTAAAAAAAAAAGGCTGAATGTCAAATATCACGATGAGGATGTTTGGATACAGTCACATAAAAGAGAGGCTGAGGTTTTAATAAAGGGATAGTTCAACATTTTGGCAAATTGGCCCATTGCCATAATCCCTATAGTTTTAGCAGTAGGTTCGTTACCTTTAATTGTCAGTGCAAGCTATTTTTAGAACGGCGGAGCAGAGCCATGAGCTGCTCAGAGCTATGCTACGGAGGCTCATGGGATTTCTTGGTTTCCCTCATCAAACTCATCAAATACACAATCCAACAACTCCAAAACGCTCTGGTGGACAAGTTGTGAGTTGCACATTCACCACGCTATGAGATAATAACACAACGTTACCAGACAGAGTTGTTTTAGAGGTAAATACAGAGACTGCTTGATGAAAAACGTACGTATATCAGCGGTTTTGCATAAATTTCCCTCTAAAACAACTCTGTCTGGTAACGTTCTGTTATTATCTCATAGCGTGGTGAATGTGCAGGTCACAACTTGTCCACCAGAGCGTTTTGAAGTTGTTGGATTGTGTATTTGATGAGTTTGATGAGGGAAACCAAGAAATCCCATTAGCCTCCGTAGCGTAACTCTGAGCAGCTCGCGGCTCTGCTCCGCCGTTCTAAAAACAGCTTGCACCGACAAATAAAGGTAACGAACCTACTACTATGACTATAGGGATTATGGCAAAGGGCCAATTTGCCAAAATGTTGAACTATCCCTTTAATGTGGTGAAGACGCCGCGCTCTGATCTGATCTCCTCTAACTCTCAGATTCGTCATCGTCTCAGATGTTTCATGCATTCCTTCAAGCTTCATTCAGCGCTTTGAT
This sequence comes from Trachurus trachurus, assembly GCF_905171665.1. Classification (NCBI taxonomy): domain Eukaryota; kingdom Metazoa; phylum Chordata; class Actinopteri; order Carangiformes; family Carangidae; genus Trachurus; species Trachurus trachurus. Next base: position 29,650,349 of record NC_139897.1, read on the forward strand.
AAACTCTCGTTTCTGTCTGCACGCAACATGTGAATGAACTGAAGTGTACGTTTTAAAACGCTCAAGCCAGGTTCTTATTATCTAAAGTGCAATAAATGCAACTAAAGCAACACTGAACACAAAGATAAAGATGATTCGTGGTCTGTTGTGTGAATGTGGTGGAGCAGAGAGAGCTCAGACTCACCTGACTGGCTTCAAGCGTTCCCACAAAGTTAAAGATTAATTCATGGATACCATGATGAACATACATCTGAGAGAAGAAGAACAGGAAGAAGAAAAAGAAAAAGAAGAAACATTTTAGTTTCTAACACAGTTTGGAGAAAACAAAGCCACAGTGATGTCAGACATAGTTAAAGAAAATAAATAAATCTCCTCTCTCAGCTTCTCTCTGGAGTTCTAGTATCAACAGGTCGGTGTCAGCCAATCAGAAGAGAGGAGGAGGCTCTGAGTCTCTCTTCTGATTGTTTTGGCTGTTTTCTGACTGATCCAATAAAAAATAGGGCAGATTTCAGAATAAAACACTCAGAGAAACCAAATCCTACAAGTTGTTGGATGGTGGGTCCAGGTGGTGAGGGGGCGGGGCTTTGTTGTGACATCACAAAGTGACAGGAAGTCCTGACGGCTGGTTTTAAGGCTCAGTTTCTGAATACAGGCTGTGAGCATTTCTCTGTGGACTGAAGCTTTGATACTTTCACAGTATTAATATAGAACCTAGAGCTGCTTTATAATCACACTACACATGGACATCTACCTTATACTGTATGGAGCTTTAACACAAACATCTACCTTTATACTGTATGGAGCTTTAACACAAACATCTACCTTTATACTGTATGGAGCTTTAACACAAACATCTACCTTTATACTGTATGGAGCTTTAACACAAACATCTACCTTTATACTGTATGGAGCTTTAACACAAACATTTGCCTTTATACTGTATGGAGCTTTAATACAAACATCTACCTTTATACTGTATGGAGCTTTAACACAAACATCTACCTTTATACTGTATGGAGCTTTAACACAAACATCTACCTTTATACTGTATGGAGCTTTAACACAAACATCTACCTTTATACTGTATGGAGCTTTAAGTTTCCAGACATTACTGCCCATTGTTTAAATGAGGTTTAAACCAACTGTTTATCTCAGTGTAAACCTACTTAACTTAATTCTAATTAATTCAATCTTGCACTTCTTCTCCTTTCACCTGTTGTTGTGTCATGTCCCACTACTATCCTGAGATAATATGACTTATGTGAATAATTATGGGACAGCTCCAGTATTAACTCATTGAGTGCCGCGCTCCTTTCCAAAGTTTTAGTCAAGTGTACCGGCAATTTAGACCATTTTTGACGATTTTTGTAGAGCCATAGTGTATTCTATATTATTGCCACCAACACATACTGTGGCTCAATTGAAAGGTTTAACTTAATGCTTCAAGTGGCCACAAACCGTTTGTTTCTACGTGCCTCCGTTCCTGAGAAAAGTCAAGCTAAACATGGCTGGGTTTCACCAAAATCCCTCCTTTTTTTCTAGAAAAGGAGATAGAGCGTCTTTTATGAAAGGTGCGCTGTTTGTGTCTGTCGCTCTTCTCACACTCGCATTTCTGGATCAAAAGGCTCGTATAAGATAAATATATACAACAATTGTTGTTCTATTCACAAAACCACCATCGGGGGCGGGGGGGGCGCCACTAAACAACAATAACACAGACGCACCGCGCCGTGTCATAGCTTCTCCCCGTGGAACGTGAGGGTCTGTCGGCCACCGCGGCTCGGGAACAACGGTCCCGCCGGTGGTCGCGGTCCTTCTGTGGTACGGGTCGGTGATGCCGGTCTGCTTTGGCCCAGAGACCATCAGATTTTACCGCGGGAGGACTTTGGGGAGGACACGGTGTTGCTCCAGCTGAAGACCGGGCGGACTGTCGGCTGAGAGCTTCCTGGTTCAGCTCCGAGCAGCTCGAGCAGCTGGAGCAGCGCGGGTGAGAGCAGAGCAGCTGCGCTGCATCCACATGCAGAACTCCGTTTGCAGAAGCCGAGTTATGATAAAAACTTCCAGATCATGAGCTGTCATGTGACTTTGATCGTCATCTATTTCAGTTCTCCTCGTCGTAGAGTCCCCAAATTTACATATAATGTGTATTAAAGTGTCTATTTTCATAATTTAAAAAAAAAGCAAAAAACGTAAAATTACGTTTTTGGCACTCAACGCATGGGAACGAAAAACGAGAAATTACGTGGTTGGCACTCAATGAGTTAAGTGATGTAAATTGGTTTAAATCTTTGCTAACAGGTACGTTTTTATATATATTATTATTCTATAGTTGTGGTGGCTACAGACCAACCTGGAGATTAAAAGTCAAGACTTTAATTTTAAAAACTGTGTGCACATTCGGTGAACTGACCTCCACCGCCTGTTTGAGTAGAGTCATCTGAAGCTCCTGCTTGGCCAGGAGTTTCTGCAGAAAGAAAAGAAAACAACAACAGCAGCGACATCCATCAGAGCAGCGAAGTAAACCAGAGAAATGCATCAGTCACTGCACCTCAGGATGTGATGCAACTCCACGTATTACTGTGATTAGGCAGAAAATTGAGCCGAGACCACGGAGGGGGGCCCAGTGAAGACGAGTTATGTCACAGATAATCTGGTTAGACTCGTGTCCCAGTTCAGCAGCCAGATCACTGAGAAGATAGGATACAGCTCCTGGAGATGTGGCGTTCACTGACAATCAGGTCAGAGTGAAGCGTCTTTCATACATGACGCCGACATGGTTATATTTTTATGGTTAGAATGATACAGTAAAGATTACGAAACTGTAAACTGCATCACATGATAAAAAACAGACCAACTGTTTGACTCTATAACGGTAATAAAGTCCATAAAATCCTGTGATGCTCTTTGATATCAAAACATGTTGAGACAGATGAGCCTCTGTCTGGAGTCTGTTATTTATGGTTCAGTTTGATACGTGTGATAAATAAACCTGGAGCTTTGCCAGTAGAGAGAAAGTTAGCATTAGCACAACAGCTAACTCTGTGTCAAACACTAGCCGCGTCCCAATTCAGTGGCAGTGGCGTCAACCGTTGGTAAATAGCACGGTCTCGCCTTCGGAGCATTTCCTGATTGAACATAATCAACGTCCCAACATTAAACATTTGAAAGTGGCGTTTTTTTTACACTTCCAACGGCTCCTCGGCTCCTCGTGGCGCAGCCTCAACGTTCAGATAGCTAGCATGCTAGGTGGCTAATAATAAAGGGCGGCGCGCAAATAATCTTGGGATACAGGAGTCCACGAAGGATCGATGAGGTGCGTCCCCCTAGAACAGGTAAAGGACGGCTGGATTTGTCGACCACAATTGGAGAAGCCTTCGAACTGGGACAAAGCTTAACCGTTAGCCATTCAAAAAAGATGCTAACAAAGCTACGTTTTTTGGCGCGTGCTCACTAAGCTAACTGTTCTGAAAAGTCGCTAACTACACAGAGTTTTCTGAAGAGATGCTAACTGAGCGAACCGAGCTAACTATTCTCAAAAGATGCGAACTACACTAACTGTTCTGAATAAATGCTAACAATACTAATCAAGTTGCTGACTGTGCTGCTAACCATTCTGACGCTTCCTCCTCTCATCACCTTGATGCTCTTTTCACCTGGAGAAAGCAGGTGGTGCACATTTCTCAATGAGGAAGTCGGTTCAGTTTCCAGTTTCAGTCCATGTATGAAAAACGTGTTTTACAACATATTAATCATGGCAGAGAATGAAGCTTTTGGACTCACCAGGCGAGAGTCTCTCAGCAGACACTGAAGACATTTAGTGTAGAGACCGTTCACCGAGTCCTGGACGGAAAAGAGAGAGAACAGATTCAATTTTCTACACACATTTTTTAGTCTGTTGAGATTACATCAGTAGAAACCATATCAAGATTTAAATTTCTCCACATGCTTTGCTTTATAATACAGAGCAGCATGCTGCAGGAATGGTTGATGAGATGAGGTTAAAGGGATAGTAGCATTTTTTTTAAAGTGGGGTTGTATGATCTACAAATAGCCCCTAAGTACTTTAATTGCAGTAGAAGACTCTCTGCACTCCTCCCGTTAGCAACGCCAGCCCATAATAGCCCTGCCCAGAGATTTACAACATACAGTGTTGTGAACAGACCCAAAGAAACAGCCTATTTTCGTGACCTAAAAGAGGTTTTACCTGAAAAAAAAATACACAGTTCCATTGTTCGCTGTAATATAATTTTTTCCAGCCCTTCAAAGTGCAGGAAAAACGCGGTTTTTATTTGGACCTAACCAACTCACGTTTCCCTCCGCCCAGGGTTAGCGCCCGCCGATCAGCAGTTGTTTGTTATTTGGACCTAACCAACTGCTGATCGGCAGGTCCAATGGCGGGTCCATTCACAACACTGTATGTTGTAAATCTCTGGGCAGGGCTATTATGGGCTGGTGTTGCTAACGGGAGGAGTGCAGAGAGTCTTCTACTGCAATTAAAGTACTTAGGAGCTATTTGTAGATCATACAACCCCACTTTTAAAAAATGCTACTATCCCTTTAAGAAATGATGGACAATGATCTAAGAAGACAGAAAAGGAAAAAGAAGGTAAGTCAGTGGAGGAGGAGTGAAGTTTGGTCCTACGATGTGGTGTCTGAGTCCCTTCCTCTCCTGCTCCTTGAAGGTCTGACAGAATCCGTGGATGAACTTCTCCAGTTTCTGTGCGTGGCTGCCCAGGAACTCCCTGACGTCCTCCACGCTCTTCAGGCAGTACGGCGGCGGCGGGTTCTGCTCGGCCGAGTTCGGCTCCACCTCCATGGGCCGGGAGATGCACAGGATGCTGTAGCTCTGCTCCTGGTCGTTGTAGAAGGTTTCCTCGAACAGGATCGGGACCGATGCCGGAGCGGGGAAGCCAGATCCCAGCAGGACCTGCCTGTCCTGGATCCTGACCTCCTGAAGACACACACCAGACGATGTAGGAAAATCCTCATGAGTTCAATAATAAAATAATAGACCAATGAAATTAAAGGGACAACGAGGAGTTTTGGAGTGGCAGGATATGGGTATTGCAAAAGCGCCCAGAAAACCCATTCACTCCAATGTATGTGTGTTGCCCACTTGCTTGTAAATTGATGAAAACGGCCGTGTTTTTGTTTTTAGGTGTCTTGGTCATATCAAATTATACTTATAATTTGTTTATTACAAAATATAGATTGAAACATTAATGTAGACTGTTTTTTTGTTTTGTTTTTTTTACTCGCCTATGTGTTCATGTTTATCTGTAAAGGATCCTCAATGCTGCTATTAACGTGGGTGATCTATAAATGTCCTTAAATTATTTAAAACACCACACTTGCTCATTCACCAACAATGCAGAGATGTCATTTCTTGGGCGCTTTTGCAAAACCCATATTCCTCCATCAGGAGGCGCTTCCATTGGACCAATGTGTGTCGTTACTCTCTTTTCCAGTGCTCTAGTTCCGACCATAAACGGCGATTCGGCGGCGTTATTCTCATGACTCGCCGCGAAACCGAAAGTAAGGAAACGCTGGTCGGCTCGACCAGCATTTCCACCACCACTAATAATAACAAAATAACGATAGAGACAAAACGATATATTTATCGAAAATGGGCCCATTAACAAGTGTGGGTAACGTAGATTCATCCACATTAATATGAGACTTTTTTATTGTCGCGGAATTTTTCGTTCTGCCGATGGAGAAACTCCTCGTGGTCCCTTTAACAAAATTCACAAACTCTGGATTTTAAAGTGAAGGAGACAGAGTTTATGTTGTTTTACTGCTGTTTCCTCAGCTTTATAAACCCATTTTACGTCTGTTTCTTCATTTTAAACCAAAATCCCTGTGTACACAATCTAAGTCAAAGTCCTCCAAACTGTCTGAGTAACAAGCGTCTTGATATCAAGTTACAATCTGAAGGTTTTCCACATTAAAAACCTTTATTGAACCTTTATTTCTATATGTCAAGTTGCATTCTTAGATTTTTCCATTCATTTAATTTGGTCGCCTGTTGATAACATCATATTCTCCATGTGCATAAACTGTTGTGTTTGTCTGACATGAAGATTAAACTTGACTTTTATTTGGTTTTCAATCACATTTCTGAGATTCGATCCTTCAATCCTTTTTCATTGAGTTTGTTTTGGACAAGACGACTCAAGCTCAAAACGTCCTGATGATACAGTAACTACTCCCATGATCCCACGCTGTATCATGATGTCACTAAACACCGTCTTTAGTTCAAGTTAAAGACTGTGCATTTAAAATTAGATTTGGGGATGGCCAATTGATGTTTCCTCCGCTCAATCCTGATTTCGTTGCAACCAATAAGAAACCTGCTGTTTTTAATTTGGGCTTCAGCCAAGAGATAAAAATAAACTTTATTCATGGTATATTTTGTGAACACAAAAATACAAAATGTTTTACGACGATGAAAAAAAAAAGAAAACAGCTATGTGACTGTAAATGAATGGTCTTGTTTTGATCCCATGTTGCTGTTGTGTGTTGGCCAAGTGACATTAATCAATAATGTCATTAGTTCCTGCTGTGACAAGTCAAAATGTGAATCGGGGCTTTGTTCTGAAGCAGCTGATACAGTTTTGATCGACCGCATCATGTGTTTCTGAGTGTATCATAACATCTCAGTCAACGCAATTAATTCCTGCTTATTGTTTTTTTGGACTCTTTTGGTACTTTGACGGGGATTGTAATTTCAAACCTTTGCGTCCGCCGTCCGGTATCCGTCGTCCGCCGGCTGCAGGACATAGCTGTCGAACTGAGAGTCTGAGAAGCTGCTGACACTCAAACTTCCACAACAAGGAACAAGGACCTGGAGGAGAGACAAAAAATAATGTTTCCAAGTTGTTTATGAACCATCTATCAACTTGCAGTGAACTTGGCGGCTTTGAAACGAATCCAACACTAAATCCAATCTCTCCAATTTCTTCCCCATTTGTTTCCTTGTAATTCACTTTTCATTCAGTCTGAGCTGACGGCAAAATCTCTCAGTGTGGAAGAAGCTCTGGTTTTACTGCGTTCAATCAGGTGAAGTTTATATGTTGATGTTATCATGATAAATCATCTTTTAGGAGCTTCTGTTGAGTGTTTCAACAACTTTTTCTCTGTAGGTGAGTAAATAATTATCAAATAGCTTCATAAGCTGCAAAAACAAAAGCATAAGAAAAGACAAAACAAGAATGATTAAAAAACGAAAAACAGAACAGAACAGGAAGCATCAATAAAATGTATCTATGAAAGGGAAGTGTAGGTCTCCAATACTCGTGCAATGTCATACATTTCGCAAGTAAAGCTGCACATTATCAACAAAACGATGAAAAGAGACCAGCTCATGTATTATGTGTCCCACAGTGAAGTGTAGATGGAGAACGGGAGCGAACCCAGAACAGATCCCTGAGGAACGCCACAGATGTTCAAATAAATAAAACAGGCAAACAAACTGTTCAAACTTTTTTTGTGGTTTTTCCTACCAACTGATATTAAATTAAGATGCACAAACACAACTTAAAATCGCTTTTAAAGGAGCTATTTGTATGTTTTTGCAATTGCTACATAGCTAACGTTAGCATTTACGACTTTTGCCTGCCGGCTGCTTTGCTTCTATTTCTATCTATTTTTTCATGCACTAGAACCAAAGAATTTAAATGATCATATTGCAATCATAAATAACTATAAATATCATACTGTGGTGCTTCAGAGATTCCCAAAACAACAAATCATATACTTCTCGAATATAAGATCGGGAATGTCTGATACAAGAACCAACAAAAAGTCTAATTTTTTGTGAAAATTAAATAGACAAAATTACCATTTCAACTAAGACTGTGGTCAATCTCAGATCACAGTCAAAATATATTATTTTGCTATTTATATAATGTGCTGAAGCTAGCATGCTAACCAGCTAGCCCCAGCCTTCACACACATTGACTCATTTGCCGATACCAAGTCAGTGCAGCATCCAGTGCCAAGCAGCAGCTCCTCAGTTTAATGTATTTAAACCTTTTGTAAACGTAACAATGGCTGCAGCTCTTATCAAGGGCGTGTTTCACAAATCTACTTTAGGGTTGGAAATCTAATATCCATCCTTATTCACTCCCTCCATGATCTCACAGCTGGAAAAACCAAACGTCAATCACTCTTACATCCATGTGACAGATTGAAAATCCACTTTATTTACTGAGTCACGAGTTCAGGGTCTAAAACGTGGTCATGATGAGCAGGAGGAGGCTGTAAAACCCTGAGTCGAACGCTGTCCTACGCTGAGTCTTGTGTCTTAACTGATCCTGGGTCAGCAGTCTGCCTGCTGTGAAACGACCGTGACGAGCTGTAACCGAGTTAGAGACGAGTCCTCGGATCGAGCTGTTGTGTCCAAACATCTGATTCTGATCTGCTGAGTCTCGTCAGCGAGTGATTTTGCAGTTGTCACTTGATATCTGTCAATTTTCAACGCCGTTGCACTTTCTGTCTTTGTGTTTGAAGCTGAGAAAACTCGTTCATCCATCACAACCCGAGCAACATGTTCATCTAATACTGAGTCAGACTCTATCACCTTCCCACGACAATATAAACATAGTGAAAGGACAGAGGCGTCTGAGAGAGGGGGAACTAAAACCGTGTCTAAAAGTGGTCTAACACATAAAACATTTTATTTTATTTTAAAATTAGCCAGAGGACGTTTCCTTTGTCTCCTGATCTACAAGGTTTGACCTCTGGAGTCAGTCTGGAGTTCTTATCCCAAAGCTATCACAATACTGAACGGAAACAGTGACTGACAACATATCATTACTTTCACATACACACATACATACATAATAGTTATTTATTTACTTATTTATTGCTAACACCTATTTCATTTTTCTTTTTATACGTTGAATAACTGAATGTCGACACTGGTTGCTGCTATTGTTATTGCTTATTGTTTGTCTGTCTTTTATGTGATGGCACTTTAAGGTTTTAGCTTTTAATTTCGTTGTACTGCTGTACAATGACAAATAAAATTCTGATTCTGATTCTGTAACCAGCGGACTTAAGGAAGGTGAAGAAGGTGCAGCCAGTTTCTCAGACAGGAGGAAGCGGCCGGTGGGAACTGCTGCAGAGTTTTGTTGTTACAGGAAACGTTGTGGTCGGTTGGTTCACACCTGCTGCTGCTGCTGTTGGCAGTGGGCGCTGCTAAAACCCACCGTTAAACAGGTGCCATTGTACAATCTACCACTGATAAGATCCTACTTGAGAAATTGAGAAAGTCGACTTCCTGTTTGTTGTTGCGACATTTTTAAATTGAGGTGAAGACTTTTGTGTTTGAAGGCAGAAACACCAGTCAATTGTTTTCAGTCGACTAGCTAATTAGCTAATAGTTAATTTTGTTTCTTAATTTGTTTTTTTCTCTCTTATGTGATTGAAATTAAAAGGAACAGACCCATGTTATGTTTTCTTTTTTACTTGTGTCCTTATTTTGACTCCAAATTTTTGCAATAACTAGAGAGATCCTGTCCTTTGGGATGCCGGTCAATTACGTTTCTTTTTACAGGAAACAGCCGACACTAATGTACAGTAGAAGAAAGAAGACAAAGTCAGAGGACTCATGTCCAGCAGAAGACCTGGTGTATCACGTATCAAGTAATCATCTGGATTTAACTCAGCTAATAGGTAAGAGCCTCCCATTGGATGATTAGTGCATGGATAATTATGTTTCAGATGGCAACAACTTATTTAACCCTAACTGATGCAGTCTCATTGTTGGAAGTCACATCCTGTGGCCGTAGAGAAGATGTTAATCTGTTTCAGAAGAGTCAAATTATTGGCATCAAGCAAATAAAACATCTAAGGAGTTTGCTGAGACTACTAAAATTGGGTTAAGAACTGCCCAACACATTATTAAAAACTGGAAGGACAGTGGGGAACCAACATCTTCAAGGAAGAAATGTGGTCCAATGTGACCACAGAGTCCAGACCTTAAAGGGATAGTTCAACATTTTGGCAAATTGGCCCATTGCCATAATCCCTATAGTCATAGGAGTAGGTTCATTACCTTTATTTGTCGGTGCAAGCTATTTTGAGAGAGAGGCGCCAAAATGTTGAACTACCCCTTTAACCCCATTGAGAATCTTCGAAAAATTAACGCAACTCTGGACGGAAATAAATGTGAACTTATTGAAACACAGTGTGACTTTTTTTCTGGTCAGACAGTGTATTACGCATCACTCAACTCTTCTGCTGTTAAAGATTAATTAACGACGTCACTGAAATACGTTTTGATTCAGAGACCCCTAGTGGCCGAAATTACACACTGCATTTAAAGCACCAGGTCGTTAAATGGTGTAGATAGAAACAAAACAAAGGGCAGAGTGACTCCACAGGCTGTGTCTCCTGTTTCACATTTCAGCCATGAAGCTGTTTTCTGCTTCGTGTGAAGTGAACACCAGGAAACGTTTCCTGTATTCTCCTGCTATCTCTCACGTCATCCAGCCTGCAGGAAGGATCAGACAGAAACCAGCAGCCAGGAAACTCTGACCGGCCGCGACCAGGAGGAGCTGTCAGTCAGGAATCTAAAGCCCAGTCTGAGTTCAGAGGCTCCAGAGGACGACGTGGACGTGTTGGGACAAAGCTTAAGCCTATTACACAAAGTCGGCCATCTTGGCTCCAAAGAGGTGGTGGTGAGGGATGAGCATCTTTAGGGTTTCAACGATGATGCTACTTTTATTTATGGTTTTGTTTAATAACATGTTTTCTGGACAAATGTCAGGTGTTTAAATCAAACATTAAAAAGAGAAACCGTTGAGACTCACGATGCCGTGGAGTTCGGCCACGCGGCTGCAGAGGTCGGGTCTCTGCTTCTCCAACGCCAGGTAGAAAGGATTCTTCAGGATGTTCTCATCATACACAGCCATAAGGAGCTGGAGGTCTGGATCCTGGAGGAGGAGGAGGAAGAGGAAGAGGAAGAGGAAGAGGAAGAGGAGGAGAAGAAGATTATTGAAGCTCCATGAGAAGATCTAAAAAACCATCTCAGTGTAGTTTTCCATCTCCTCTCTCAGCTTCTCTCTGGAGCTCGACTAACAGCCAATCAGAAGAGAGGAGGAGGCTCTGAGCCTCTCTTCTGATTGGCTGACTGGTTTCTAAAGTGAGCCAATAAAAATATAAAGCAGATTTCAGAATAAAACACTCAGAGAAACCAAATCCTGCAAAGTTGTTGGATGGATGGTGTTGTCCAGGTGGTGAGGGGGAGGGGCTTAGTTGTGACATCACAAAGTTACAGGAAGTCCTGACGGCTGGTTTTACAGTGTGAAAGGAACTGGATTTTACTCGTTTATAAAGTTTTTATTGGTCTTTCAAGCCCTTTCATCACTGCACACTTAAATGTTTTGGCTGATCTGTACACACTTACTTTAATCACTGTTAGAGTTTTTATTGTTGCTTTATTTTATGACACTTTAAAAAAAAAATCTTTTGCCTTTTTGTTTCCTACCGTATTTACGTGAGCTGAACATTGGGAGTTTCTTGTGTCCAGGACTTTTTAATTTATCTTTTGTAAGTCTCATCTCTGCCTGGATGTATTCCCAACTTCACATAAAGGATGGATGAATCTCTGTGGACTGAGGCTTTAATACTTTCAGGGTATTAAAATAGAACCAGAACTTCAAATAATATCAATATCTGAACTTTAATAAGATTTAGTTCTTGTACAAAAAAAAAAAGAGAGAGAGAAGAGATAAGGAGAAATTTATGGATTAAACTATTAATACCCACAAATCCCCATGCAGACAGGAACTGATGGATAAATAATGTAATATATAAATAATACGTTTCCAGACGACAACAACATGTGAAAATACTGGACATTTGTCAAGAACTGAATTAAAGCCGATTACTGAAAAATAAAATAACATAAGAGAGAAGATCTTGTGATTTGCACATGTTGTTGTTTCTAAATTTATCTCTGAAGACGCAATTTTTTCCCATAATTTTCTACCAATTTGTTGTTGATTCTTCTGAAAATGATTCTTCTCAGAGCTGCAGCTTCTGTCACAGGAAAAACCTCAAACTCAGAGAGCGAGGGTTTAATCTTTATTCTCTGTTTCACATCAAAGTTAACTCACAACTGCAGGTTAATCAACATCATCATCCTTTAAATATGATTATTTTTCTTTTTTACAGCTCATAATTGTTGTTTCTGTAAGTCATCATTTCCATCTTTTCTTTTTACTATTAATTAATATACTATTAGTATTATAATTGTTATGTTTTTGAGGCTGCAAAAGGACAAAAAGATTCTCAAGTATTTGTATTAATGTGGATTAAGGGGGGAAATGAGGTTAGTATATGAATGAATATGATTGTAACTACTCTTGTTTCTTTCTTTCTTTCTTTCTTTCTCATGTTTGATTGGGATGGATTTCAGTTTTGTTTTAGTAGGAAGAAGACAGAAACTCTTATTAAAACATGATGTTAAATAATGATAGTAATGTTCTTGAATGAAAAGAGGTCAGGAGAATGAAGGCGAGACGAGCTGCAGCGCCTCGGGGTTCGAACGATGGTGTGATTCCTCTCGTGAGACGGAAACGTGTGACCTCGTCTCCATCCCAGAACAAAGCTCAGACACAGAGACTCTGTGATGCAGTGGAGCTGAGACAGGACGTCCCACTGTGTCTCTACTGTCTCTACTGTCTCTGCTGCTCTTCATCCTCATGACTGTTAATGGACACCAACAGCAGCAACTCAACATGAGTCAGTTCAGCCTCTCTGCAAACTCTACAACAACCATGTGGTTCAGTTCATTAACACCATCGTCGTTGTTGTGTTAACGCAGGTGGATCATTGTTGTTCAACTCAAATCTTTACATTTAAAGTCACAAATTCTCAAAGGGATAGTTCAACATTTTGGCAAATTGGCCCATTGCCATAATCCCTATAGTCATAGTGTAACGGATGTGCACTCACTCCACCCATAAAAGACGTGCTAACCAACCCGCCGAGTGGTTGTCAACCTCTTGGTGAAGAGGTTAGCATCGTCGCCTCCGGTGCGGGAGGTCGTGGGATCAGACCCCACCTAGGGCAGGCCGTGAGAAACACAACGCAGAGGGTCAGATATGACATCGGCTACAATAGCAGTAGGTTTGTTACCTTTAATTGTCAGTGCAAGCTATTTTTTTTCTAAGTATATTTTTTGGCTTTTTTTGCCTTTATTTGATAGCACAGTGAGACAGACAGGAAAGGGGTGGGCAGAGAGAGGGGGAATGACATGCAGGAAAGGTCTGCCCGGCGCGGGATTCAAACCGGGGACATCTGCGTTGAGGACTGTAGCCTCTACATGGGGCGGCCGCTTTAACCACTACGCCACGCACCGCCCCGAACTGCAAATCCCTTTAAGAAAAACTCAAAAACTTTTGAGAAAAAACTCCTCAGACGTTACAAAGTCACAGACCGCTGATTCAAACAAACAAAAAAAACTGCAAATTTGCAGGGACATTTTTTTGTTAGATTAAAAAAAGATTAAATTTTGCAAGAAAAATATGAAGGATATTCTCTGACGTTACAAAGTCAAAGATTTACAGGAAGAACTTGGAAATTTATAAGACAAAGCTCAGATATTCTCTGAAATGATAAAGTCCGACATTTAGCGAGAAGAAGCTGAAAAGGTTTGGCGTCAATCAACGAAGGAGACACACACGTCTCCACATCTGTCCAGGTGAGACAGCCACAGATACACCACGTATCAGTGAGGACGTGAAACACAGGTCAGTTACAGTTACAGAGTAAACAGTCTGAATTATTGAAATATTTTCTCATATCCAAGTTTTTTCCTTGTAAACTTGTAGCTTTACATTTGAAAATTCAGACTTTTGTTGTTGTATTTAACCTATACGCTGTCATCCAGATGCTGTGGATTTTCCAGATGTGTCAGTAACAGTGAGTTTGTGTCAACGACGGCCTTTGTTCTTCAGGATTACACTGATTCACTGAGCTGGCACTTTGTTATGAACAAACAAGAGTCGTATAGTTCATCTCACTGACTGATGTTTGAGTTTGTCAATGACTCACGATGCTGCGAATCCAACGGAAAAACTATAAAAATGAAACACAAACATCATAAAAAAGCATTTTACTACAAGCTGAGATGTGATTTCCTGGATTATAATAATCAGATTGACAGACACAGAGTCCACAGTCGAGCTCGCGGCTCAGCGAGTCTGCAGCTGATCCAGGGCCAGCTGGTGTTGCCGAGCGACGTCAACAGAAAACCAACCGGACTACACACACTCAGCACTGTGAACCATCAGACAACAACACCAGAATATAAACTACAAAGACACCATCAAACAGGTCAGTCTGTGAAGCCCTTCAAAATAAAAGTCCTACGTAATAATCATAAACACTATGACAGATTCCTGCTTTTGTTTTGTTTTAGGAGCTTGGATCTGACCTGCGACTTGATCGACCTGTGGTTAGGGTTATTATAGTTCACTAAATCTAAAACTAGTTTCAAAATATTCAAACTTTATTGAAATTTTTTTCCCATAGGAATACATTGAAACAGTCTTCAAACTCTTCAAATCTTCTCCTTCTTTGAACTTCAACTGCTTCAACATACTTTTACCTACAGACTTCATTCCACTTCTAAAACGTTCACAAAACTTTCAAGTATTCCCGTTGCATTCAACTTTTTCATATCTTCTACCATTATTGATCAGTACCCTTCAACAGTTCATCATCATCACTATGACAGGTTTCTGCTTTTGTTTTAGGAGCTTCCTGGATCTGACCTGAGACTTGATCGACCTGTGGTTAGAGTTATCATAGTTCACTAAATCTAAAACTAGCAGTGAAAAAAAAGGTTAGTAGAATGAAATAAAAACAAAAATGACAAGAACTAAATATAAACTCCAATGAACAAAGCAAAACTTGCTCAAACTAAAGTCCAGTCAGATAACGTCAGCTTAGATGTAGCTAGTTTTCTTAGAGACGTCTGAAGCTGCAGGAAGAAAACGCCACAGCTCAACATGGGACGACTTGGAGTAAGACGTGATGGGAACATTATGGGATGCAACTAAAAGGGAAAAATCCCACAGATTTCAAAGTAACAACGATAACAGGTTCAGAACCAGAAGTTGGTTCTTTTCTGGGAACCGTGATGTCATCATCAGTGGGCGTGTCCTATTCTAGGCCGTGAAGACGAGCAGCGACTTCAACCTGGAGAAAAGTAATTTGTCGTAGTCCGCTGAGAAAAACTAAATGTTTGGTGGAGGTTTGAGCATCGGCAGAATTTCAAGAAAAGTTAGAAAGTAGAACGAGAAAGAACAAGTTGGATGAACTTCACTTTGGAGCTGAATAATAAAGTAAAGTCATTCTCATCTTTGAACTCTGAACCAGAACAAATAGTTAATAAACTTTAGAAAAACTGACAACAGAGTGACGTCCTCCCACTTTGGTTCCACAGTGATAGTTCAACATTTTGGCAAACTGGCCCATTGCCATAATCCCTATAGTCATAGCAGTAGGTTTGTTACCTTTAATTGTCGGTGCAAGCCAGTTTTAGAGCGGCGGAGCAGAGCCGTGAGCTGCTCAGAGCTACGCTACGGAGGTTCATGGGATTTCTTGGTTTCTCTCATCAAAACTCATCAAATACACAATCCAACAACTCTAAAACGCTCTGGTGGACAAGTTGTGACCTGCACATTCACCACGCTATGAGATAATAACAGAACGTTACCAGACAGAGTTGTTTCAGAGGGAAATTCATGCAAAACCGCTGATACGCGTTGCCTTCAGGGACAGTTTTTCAGCAAGCAGTCTCTGTATTTCCCTCTAAAACAACTCCGAACAAGCCAGAACCAGAACCAGAATCAAAACCATGTCTGTCTGAAAGGTTTTCTCCTGAAACCTGAAACACTAAAGCTGAGACTCAATGAAACCTGAACTAAAACCAGTCAATTCATCAAAAATAAAAAATAAAACTTCTTCATCACTTCTTGAACAAACTAAAACCAAACTAAAATTTAAAAAAACGAATTGAAAAACTAATGAAAAAGAAAAACCATAATAACTCTGACACACACTCACACACACACTGGTCTGGTCTGGTCTCACCTCGTCCCTCTGCTCCGACTCCAGCTTCATCCTGCCTCGGCTCCCGGAGCGGACCGACTGGGAACCGACTGAACCAGCTGAGCAGAGGAGACTACTCTTCCTCCTCCTCCTCCTCCTCCCTCCCCTCCCTCCCTCCCTCTCCTCCCCCCCTGGGAGGATGAAACTCAGGAATGAGTCACGTGACCCCCCGGGGGGCTCGGGGCTCCTCGTGACCTCTCAGGCTCGAAGCTCTGACGGCGTTTAATCAATGGAGCGGA
The DNA here is from genome assembly GCF_905171665.1 of Trachurus trachurus. Lineage (NCBI taxonomy): Eukaryota > Metazoa > Chordata > Actinopteri > Carangiformes > Carangidae > Trachurus > Trachurus trachurus. The sequence continues at coordinate 29,666,722 of NC_139897.1, forward strand.
GCAGGAATGTGCAGCGACACACTCGCTACGTCTCGCTCAGTCGTTCCTCCTGGGCTTAAGTTTCTCTCTCTGTGTGTGTGTGTGTGTGTGTGTGTGTGTGTGTGTGTGTGTGTGTGTGTGTGTGTGTGTGTGTGTGTGTGTGTGTGTGTGTGTGTGTGTGTGTGTGTGTGTGTGTGTGGAGAACGAGTTCAGCAGTAATAATCAGGTTAAAGTCCAGCTGTGAAGGAAAAAAACATCCACAGGTTCAGAAGAAACCTCCATCCATCCATCTGATCGCCACAGCAACAGCAACAGCAGAGCAGCGTGGGACTTTTACACGGGTTTCCATGGAAACGTCCTCACGCTGCCCTGCCGTGGTGATGATCGGATGATGGATGGATCAGGTCTGGTGGTGGTGATCGTCAATAATCATTAAAGGATCGTTAATGATCAGCTCTCCTCACGAATGACGATGACATCACTGCTGCTGTGACATCACTGCACCGAGAGAACTGATCAATAATATATCAATAACATATCTGTACTATACGTTTAACGCTCGATAGATAGATAGGTAGATAGATAGATAGATAGATAGATAGATAGATAGATAGATAGATAGATAGATAGATAGATAGATAGATACAGTAGATAGATAGATAGATAGATAGATAGATAGATAGATACAGTAGATAGATAGATAGATAGATAGATAGATAGATAGATAGATAGATAGATAGGTAGATAGATAGATAGATAGATAGATAGATAGATAGATAGATAGATAGATAGATAGAGTAGATAGATAGATACAGTAGATAGATAGATACAGTAGATAGATAGATAGATAGATAGATATAGATAGATAGATAGATAGATAGATAGATAGATAGATAGATAGATAGATAGATAGATAGATAGATAGATAGATCGATAGAACGATAGATAGATAGATAGATAGATGAGCCTCCGTAGCGTAGCTCTGAGCAGCTCGCGGCTCTGCTCCGCCGTTCTAAAAATATCTTGCACCGACAAATAAAGGTAACAAACCTACTAAAACTATAGGGATTATGGCAATGGGCCAGTTTGCCAAAATGTTGAACTATCCCTTTAACATTCATTACCACAACAAGAGCTGAACTCTAATTCACTGATTCTCTCTGAGTTGTTGAACTCATCAACAGATAAACACAGACATAAAAACAACAATAACAGTAGGACAATAAGAGTATAAAACTGTAAACCGGCAGCAGCTCGTCTCTTCCTGCTCTGGCCACTGACCAGAGAACAGATGGAGCAGGACGATCAGACGGATGAAACAAGACACCGGATCAATAACTCTCTCCACACCTCCACACCCACCATCACTCCATCCTCCTCTCCACTCCTCTCCTCTCCTCCTACATGCTGGAGCAGAGTGGGTCATGAACGCACCACAGGAGCAGGATGAGAGGAGGAAACTCTGTGACCTTTAAACACATCACCTCACCTGATCTCAGTCTGATCTGGGAACAGTTCAATCACAACACAGAGAGCCACTGACCTTTAACACTAGACAGAGAGAGTGAGAGAGAGGGGGGAAAGAGAGGGGGGGGGGGGGGGAGATAGAAAGAAAGAGAAGTGGCGAAGCTTCCGGCAGGGAGAATTTTCAAAATAAAACCTCTATCGATTTACAATCTGGTGTTAAAATCGACCACAAAACCTGCACATTCAGGCTAAAACTCAAAAGTAATTTAATAACTGATATAAATATAATAAGAGAAGCTGCACGTAGGTAAAATAACATCAAACCAACCTCCGTTTTAAAATGTGACTTTTTTTTTCTTGTATTCATTTGCTTCCTGGATCATACAACACAGAATAAATAGAAATTGAACCTTTAATAAAATCTTCCAGGTCCAAAGATTCATTCTGTGTCTGACTTTGTCCTTCTCTTAAATAAAACATCGTCTAGTTTTATACTTTTATATCGCTCTATCTGCGCTGTAAGCTTTTATTTTAAGGATATTAAAAATGTCCTGCTGGTGATGCGTTCACGGTCACTCTGGACATATGGTTAGCTTAATAACCTGTATAAAGGCTTTGATAGCTTTTTAATGCCGTTTCTCTTCCGTATTTTACAGCTGACACACATATATATGTATTAATTTGTATATATTGTGTGTTAAAAACATGTATATATTTAAATAGGAGATATTTTCGGGGGTAGGATTAGCCCGTTAGCATCAGGCAGCAACAACCACCATAACAACAACAACACCGGCGGTTCACTCAGCTGATGATTAGCCGTTAGCATTAGCTCCGTTATCGGGGATCAATAACAGTATTGGCAGCCGGTAACCGGACGCACCGAGCCACCGGGGGCTCAGAGAGACATTTACCCGTTCATCCAGCTGTTCGCATGGCACTGGTTCACACCTCCAGCCGGCTGTCAGGACCCGTTCACCCGGGGAAGGGAGCGCACAGCCCGGACACGGAGATGCAGCTGCTACGGTGGTGGTGGTGGTAGCGGTGGGTTGCCAGACTCCGTTACAGGAAACACGTAAAATAAAAAAATAAAAAAATAAAAAAAATCCGTGGATCGCGTGTTGATAATCAATCAATCAATCGATCGATCACCCACCACACCTATATGTTATGTGACCGATCATGATCGATTGATAATAAACTGTTCATGATCGATACAACGTAGCAGGCAGCAGCAGCACGTCGGCGGCGGCGTCTATGGGCCCTGCTGGTGGTCACTGGTTTAACTCAGGTGACACACACACACACACACACACACACACACACACACACACACACACACACACACACACACACACACACACACACACACACAAGCCGACACCGACAACTACAGGTCGTAGAGGTGAAACTGCAGCAACATTTACTGTAACACATGATTGAGGTTCATGTGGAGAATCCATCCCATGATATTATAAGTTGTGGTGTGTTTGACCGCTCAGGGCCACCGTAGACATACAAATACAACAACATGGCAGAAGCACACTGAGCACCTAGTCTGGCCCCTTCACCACTGGATGCCACAGAGAGCTGTTATAAAATTAGGAATAAAAATAAAACAATTATTATTCCCCCTTTAACCGAATGATAGGCCTACTTTATTTATAAAGCACTTTAAAAACAGCCACATCTGGAACAAAGTGCTGTACATAAATAGGAAATAGAATGTAAGACATAAAACATAAACAATAAAAAAAAAATAACAATGTTAAAGCAATAATAACACTAAAACAAGAGATCACCCACAGTTCATAGCGTTAAAAGCGTTTAAACTAAGGTACAAAGAGAAAATTGTAAGTTCATGTGAAATGTGCAGGTAGTTGCTCTTGTTATGATTTCTTTGTTTTTTTATTCAGGGTTTCTGCAGGTTTCACCAGCTCAAATTTAAGACTTTTTAAGACGTTTTAAGACCATTATGGATGAATTTTAAGACCTATCATGACAAATAAAAAACGTACAAAACAAATGCAGAGTCACAAAATTAGAAATTGATTGCAATATATAAATTGCGTGTTAGGCTTGTTTGTAGTTGAAAATACATTCAATAAAGCACAATGAAGTGTCGCAGGAGCATTTTATTGAGCATTTGCGGTAGCGAGGGCTCTACCATAACATTTTTCCCAAGGAGCACGACGCCTAAAGTGAACTATTTGGGGGCACAAAAAGAAATTTGGGGGTGAAATTAAAAATGTTTATGTAACACATTATGTATTTAATTGACTGGCAACCAACAGGCAGATGGCTTCAAGCCTTGAATAATGTTAAGGGTCAAACGTGACCCATTTTTACATTGGAGAACAGAACAGTAAAAACACCAACACTTCACCTTTGGCCTGAAATGTGATGACTAATAATGTGACCCAGAATAGACAAACATGGAAATATTTCTTTTTTTTTTAATTTTCTTTTTATTATTTTCCTTTTTTTTTTTAAGTAGACAGTACAAATAAAACAAACAATAACAAGTCAACAGACAGGGTCATCAGTAGCCAGGTGGGAACCTTGACATTCAGGTATGTTATACAGTATAGCAATGGATCGTTCAGATAAGAAAAATAAAACAGAGTCACATTAGAATCATCATGGGATATCCATAGTCTATTATCACTATGTCTCAGAGTCCTTCACAGTTGCCAGTGTTCCTCGGGCCCCATCGGGGTTCTCCATGAGGCCTCAGTCACAACCATGGGTAGCAACAGCAATAATAATAGAGTAATAAAATAAAATAAATAAATAATAATAATAAAAGGGGGAGAAAAAATAATAAAATACAATATTATGCACGGTTTAAGTAATGCTTCCATTTCCTCCAACCTTTTGTATATTTGTCAACAGCACCTCTTAGAGAGAGGGTAATTTTTTCCATAGTGTGGATTTCTTTCACTAATTCAATCCATTCTATTATTGTTGGGGGTTCTTTGTCCAGCCATTTCCTGGTTATACATTTTTTACTGCTTACTAGTAATATTTGCAACAAATATCGATCATGTTTTTCCAGTCCTGTTGGCAAGTTACCTAAATAAATGATGCTGAAATCGAGAGTAATCTTTAGGCCGGTTATTAATCTAATTTCTGTCGTCACATCTGTCCAGAACTGGACTACAACCGGACACTCCCAAAAAATATGGAAGTGACCCGCAGACATATTACCACATTTTCTCCAACAGTGACTGTGTTCAGGATTTTTTGTTTGTGATTTTTTTATTTTGGGTGTTATAAAGAACCTTACGATGTTCTTCCAGGCAAACTCCCTCCAAAGATCAGAACTGGTAGTTATGGATTGTGTGTTACAGATATTTAACCATTCATCGTTGGTTAGTGTTATGTTGATTTCTCTTTCCCATCTGGATTTAATGTATAATGTGGATGTACCTCTCTCCAATTGCAGTGCTGAGTAAATCAAAGAGATTATTTTCCTATTCTTATTACCCTTATATGCATCAACAAATATCTTTATCAGAGTCACACCCATCTCCCCGGTGGTTTTAATATTCTTATCAAAATAATTCCTCAATTGGAGATATCTAAAAAAATCTTGTTTCTCCAAACAGAATGTTTCTTTGAACCGTTGAAAGCAGTCTAAGTGATTGTTAGATGATATCATACAATAGGAGGTAATACCCTTAGTTATCCAGTGTTTAAACCTGTTATCTAGCTTTGCTGGGGTGAATTCAGTATCATATGCAATCCACCGTAGTATTCTTGCATTTCTTTCAATTCTCCCCTTTTTAAGTTGTTTATACCAAATGTTTAATGGTACAGTGGTCCATGTGTTCAGATTTTCTAAATATTTTTCCTGTAGCGTTTTGTCCCCCACAAGAGCTTGGAGAGGTACCTCTATCTGATTTTGTTCTAGGTCCTTCCATTTAGCTTCATATTTTGGGTCGCACCAATACACTAAGGACCGCAATTGTGCTGCCTTATAATAATCTTCCAGGCAAGGCAACGCTCTCCCGCCTTTATTTTTAGGAAGCTGTAGGGTCTGGAATTTAATCCTGGGCTTTTGTTTTCCCCAAATAAAAGAGGATATCATTTTATTCCAATTATTGAATTGTTTAGGGGGTATTTCAATGGGGAGTGATTGGAAAAGAAAGAGCAACTTTGGTAATATACTCATTTTCACTGCATCTATTCGGTTATACATGTTCATGGGCAACAGTGACCATCGGTCCAGGTCAGCTTTAATACTCGCAGTTATAGGGTTGTAATTGAGATCGTAGATGGTTGAAAGATCTTTCGGTATTTGAACCCCTAAGTACTTCATTACTTTATCTTTCCACTTGAAATTACACAGTTTATTAATTCTATCTGGTGGTTTATAATTAAAGGTAAGTGTTTGTGTTTTGCTTAAATTCAGTTTATATCCTGAGTACCAACCGAATTCTTGGAGAAGGGACATTAGATTGGGCAGGCTTACGTTGGGATTAGTAAGAGTCAAAAGGACATCGTCCGCATATAAACAGATTTTATGCTGTGAATCTCTAATCTGTACACCTGTTATATCATTGGCTTCTCTGACTGCCTGAGCCAGGGGCTCAATAAATAAGGCAAAAAAAGTGGGACTAAGGGGGCATCCTTGTCTGCATCCTCTCTCAAGGAGAACTGATTGAGAAAGGTTTCCATTTATTTTAATTCTGGCTGAGGGGATGTGATAGAGAGATCTCAAACATTTAATTATTTGATCATTAAAGCCGAATCTTTTAAGGGTTAAATACAAATATTCCCAGCGAACCGAGTCAAAAGCTTTTTCGGCGTCCAAGCTAATGACTACAGATTCAATATCATTGTTTCTTATATGATCAACAAGGTGGAGTGCCCGTCTCACATTGTCTTGGGTCTGTCTGTGTTTAACGAAGCCTGTTTGGTCTGTATCTATGAGGTCTGGGATTATATCTTCCAATCTTTTGGCTAATATCGATGCAAATAATCTGTAGTCAATATTCAAAACAGATATTGGCCTGTAGGAACTGCAGTTTGTTTTGTCCTTACCAGGCTTAGGAATTACTGAAATTACTGCTTGTCTCCATGACACAGGGGGTTCTCCGCCATTGAGAACATAGTTAAAACTTTCTTTAAGCATCGGTAGTATTATTTCCCTGAATAATTTATAAAATTCTGAGGGGTAACCGTCAGCGCCTGGCATTTTATTTGACTTAAGATTTGAAATGGCCTTATTTATTTCTTCATCTGTTATCTCTCGGGTTATTATTCTGTTCTGCTCTGTTCCTATAGATGGTAAGTCCAAGGATGTCAGGAACTCAGATATAGCTCCTGTTTCAGACGCTTCAGGTTGGGCATATAAATTTGTGTAATACGTCTCAAAAGCTTTTTGTATATCTTCCAATTTATGGTATGTCTTATTAGTTTGGGGATCTTTTATTTTATGTATACACCTCTCTGTCTGTTGTTTGCGTATTCGCCACGCCAGGGGCCTGTTGTTCGAAAGTAGAATAAAGATATCCAGGATAAGTGGGAAAGCCAGGTTGGACAAAGTCTCATAAGTCCATCCTGGTTTAGTTGGTTGTTGGAACGCCGAGCCAGGCTGAGGAGGGGCGGCTTTGTCAAGCCAGGTGTAACTTATTCTCTCGTCAGTAGACCACAGAGATTGATCACAGATTCACCGATGAGAGGACAGGTGTGGCTACTTTCCTCCAATCAACAGCGGATCTTAATGCTGATGTCAGGTGACACACCTCTTTCAAAAAAAAAAAAAAAAGCACCGTCGCTGTCGTAAAGCTCAGAGAGAGCGCAGCGGACAACTGCGGACTAATTTAATAATCCAAATTCCTTTCACAAATTAACAGTTGGTGCACTTTGCCTAATGATGAGCAGTGGAGGTTGATTCATTGCACAAATCTAAAGTAAAGTTTACAGCACAAGGCCAAAAGTGCAAAAGGTGAAAATTAATTAAATATTAGAACATTATGCTGTTTGGTGCTTCAATAAATTGCCGATAACAAAGATGAGGTCTATAAATTATTTGGAAGGTGCTCACACTCACTCAATTTTATTCTTATTTTCTTACCTCAACCAATATTTAGACATATCTATTTTGTAACATATTTTATGAAAATAATTTTGAAGGCCTAATTATGAAAAAAGAGCCTAATAAATATTGTAAATGTTTCGTGTTTTTTCAATATTGTAAATGTATTTTATTTATTTATAAATCAGGCCAATATGTACATAAGAACATGGAATAACTGTATGAAACATGTTGATTTCTGATCAGAGTGACTGCTGACTTCACAGATAAAGACAACAGAATCAACTTAGCCTGGCTGTTAGCCTGGTCTGGAGCAGGCTAGCTGCAGAGAATAAATCACCATAGTAACTTGACCAGGATAAAGGTATCCAGTTTTTGAACAACCGACTTGAGGCTAAATTAGGCCAGGATAACCAACATATCCCGGCTTAATCCCTTATCTAGGTTTCGAACAACAGGCCCCAGGAGTCTCTTGGATTTGGGACCATTCTCATAGAAATTTTGTTTGATGAACTTAGCCCTTTCAGATATCTGCTTTTCATAAATATTATTTAAGGTTTGTTTTGTATTTAAAATCTGTTTTAGGACATCAGGGTTGTTATTTACTATGTGTTTACTCTCCAATTTTTTTAATTTTTCAGTCAGATCCTTAATTTGTTTATCTCTTTCCTTTTTCTTTTGGGCGGACCATGTTATAAGTTTGCCCCTCAAAACTGCCTTAGCAGCATCCCAGAGCGTGCTTGGGGACACAGATCCATTATTGTTATAAGTGATATAGTCTGTGATTTCTTTCTTTATATATTTCTGACAGTAAGGGTCGTTCAGAAGATTTGTGTTAAGTCTCCACAAAGTGTCCTTGGGTTTACTATCTAGGTGTAATGTTAAGTATACCCCTGCATGATCAGAAATGTCCCTTGTTCCTATATCACAGTTTATAATCCTATGTCTGTCAAAGTTGGACATGAAAAAATAATCGATTCTCGAGTAAACTGAATGGGGGTGGGAAAAAAAAGTAAAATATTTATCATGAGGGTGTAGGTCTCTCCATATGTCAATCATGCCTAATATTTTAAGAAATTTTTTAGTATATACTGCTTCAGCTCCTATCTTCTTTAATTTATTTGATGAGTCCATGATTGGGCAAAGCTGAGTGTTCCAATCTCCCCCACATATTAACACCCCAGATGTTTCCACCGATATTAGATCAAAGATCTTTTTGATTAACTGTTTATTACTTCCTGGAGGTCTATAGACATTCAGTAAAGTGACTTCCTTATGGTCAATAAAGCCCTTAACTAGGACATAACGCCCTTCATTATCAACAATTTGAGAGGAAAACATGAAGTTTATTCTATTTGAAATTAGTATTGCAACTCCTCTTGAATTTCCCTTATCAAAAGATGAATAATATGTGTTTTTAAAACCCATTTTTTTCAGCTTATCATGTTCGATGTCTGGGAGATGCGTTTCTTGCCAAAAGATTATATCCTGTTTTTCTCTCTTCATTTTAGCAATAGTTTTACTTCTTTTTATAGGGTTATGTAACCCGTTTACATTCAGAGTGATAACTTTATATGTTTGATGAATCATCTTAACTGACAAAAGGGAAAAGGTAGTACTTATTCACCTGAATAATCAACCTGACAAGATGACCTGAACAAAACAACTTCTGTCTGTGAATCAAAATAGAACTGAACATATAATTACACATTACAAACTCAAATGACTTCCACTTCTGAAGTATGAACTCAACTTCAAAGTTCGGTGGGGAAACCCTTAACCATGAAGGGACCCCTGCCTGTGCATTCTGGTGTCTCTGAATAATGGTGTTTACATTCAGAGCAGTGCACATTACAAGGCAAGCATAATTTCCCTGCTTAACGGTCGTTTTTAAATGTAAGGATAGCATAGGACAAATCGCTTAATGTTTTTTTTTTTTTTAATTACACCCTCATACTGCTTACCGGTCTCTTACGTCTGTTTATTTACACCTTAACGTTCATGTAGCATCCGGGTTCCGACGGAATGTTTTTAGTTTCTCCTGGATGTGTCTCAGGTGATCACGGCGCGGTCTTGCGCCTGCTTTTTCCCAGGGGGGTTGTCTCGGTCCTGTCGCGGCTGCGGGTCCGGACGCGGATGCGGGTGCTGGTCCCATGGCGGCCGCCCTGGAACTGTCCAGTGTGTATCCTCTCTTCTTGAGATCATCCGTTGCCTCCGCTGCGTCGTTGTAGAAGACTGGTCCGGTACTGAAAAACACTTTCAGTTTTGCTGGATACAGAGTCTGGAAGCGCAGCCCGTTCTCTTTCAGTATCTTCCTGATGCCGGCGTAGGCTTTCCTCTTTTTTAGTATTTCGGTTGGGAAGTCCTGTTCAAAAAACACTCTTTTTCCCTCGACAGTAATTTCCCTCTTCTTCCAAGCGGCTCGGAGAACCGTTTCTTTTGTTTTATATTCCTGGAAGTAGATTACTATCGACCTCGGACTGGACCCCTCCGGTGGTTTGGATCCGAGAGACCGATGGCAGCGCTGTATCCCTAGTCTGGGCTCGGAAAGAGACAGTTGGGACCTGATGAACTTCTCCACGTAGTCCTGTATGTCCTCACCTTCAGACCCCTCGGGGATTCCATGGATGCGTATATTATTCCGGCGGGAGCGGGCCTCCAGGTCAGTGAGCTGGGCTTGCATGCTCTGCTGGATTTCCAACGTGTGTGAAAGCAGTTCACTGATCTCGGCGCTCTGCTCCTCCATAGCTCCCACTCGTTGCTCCGCTTCTCCCACTCTCTCCGTTATTTCTTGTAGGTCAATACCAATAAAGCTGAGCTTCTGGTTGATTTCCTCTCTGAAATCCGTCAGTTCTTTCTTCAGTACTCCTAAAGTCTCGGAGTGTTCTTTCTTCATGTCTGTGCGGATCGCTTTTATCTCGGCGATGATGTTAGCTTGAATAGCATCCATGTCCTCTCGCTTAGCTTGGTTGCTAGCAGTCTCGTTGTCGTCTTCGTTTTCTGACAAATTGTCGTTGATACACTGGTCCTGTTGCGATTTTCCTTTCGTCTTATTTTTCGTGCCCCCTCCCATGTTCAAACACGCGTTTTTTAGACTTACAATGCTGATATCTCAGAGGGGTAGAGAACGACCATGCAGGAGCTCGTGTGCTACGCTGTTGCTCGCTTCAGCGCCATGCCGGAAGTATGGAAATATTTCTACTTCTTTAATCAACAGACACGAGCCACAACCTGTTCTGTATTATGACCAACACAATATTTGACACATGAAGTACATACATTGGCCTTTGGTCACCCCTATATATTATGGTAGGCTATTAAACTACATCTTTTTATTTAACTAGGCTAGTTAAATCACAGTAGCATACTGATTTGTTGAACTTACAGGCTTGTTACTAAGTATGTATTAATTATCATGATAAATAAAACTCAACCTGTCACACAGCTCCATGTTGTCTCTGTGTGGTGTTCAGGGACAGTCAGGACAGTCTGAGGACAGAGTTTATATTAATGCACCGTGACACTGTGGCAGGTCTCTGTACGTCTTCACCACAGATCATCTGTTCAGCTACAGGAGCGGAAAACTCAGCTGTTAGTGGTGTTTTATTCTCGGGGTCGGTGGTGGCTGTGAGACAGCAGCGGCTCCACAGCTTCTGCTCACCTGACTCTGTGCAGCTTCTTTATTAAATCCAAACAGTCCGACACAGCGACGCACTGCTCCTCCTTGACTCCAAAGTCTCTGTAGCTCATCAGCCCGGAGCTCGCCGTCATGGACCAGACGGCGGCGTTTGGCCTCAGTGTCTCGGACTTCCAGAGCAGGTACAGCAGCGTTGTGACCTCAACCATCATGGTTGATGAGAGCAGAAATGTTGTTGTAGTGAAAATGGACGGGCTCGTGAATTTTTTGACATTAAAAAAAAAAAAAAAAAAAAAAAAGTGAATTTTTTTGACAGGAGTCAAAACGAGCGATAAATCGCGTATCTCTCGTATCTCGCGTTTGGTCGCGCGTCAAAACTCGAGCGAGAAAAAAGCGTTCCTCGTGTTTGGCGGGAAGCCCCTTGCGGGTCTTCCCGCCAAACACGATGAAATAGACGAAGACGCGAAGGTCCCGTCGCACAAAAAAAATCGTGTATTGCGTCGCAAAAAAAAAAAAAGTCGCGTTTACCGCATCGCCCGGCGCGCGCGCCTAATCGCGTCTTTGCGCGGACGTAACGAATAAACGACACGTGACGGTGTGTTCACCGGACACAAAGCGAAAAGTCGGTGTGAACGGACAACATAACAGCTCTGGAGGGCTCTCCCTTACTTACAAGAAAATTATATTTATTAACTGGAAGTGGTCATAATACTGTTAAAAGGGTAAATGGCTCTGAATTTTTTTCTTTCTTGTTTCTAAATCTTGTCTTTTTTGATCATGTTCATGAAAAATGTTTGAGTTTAGAAGTAAGTGGGCATAAGAACATTTAAGACCTGTCTAAAATTATTTAAGACTTGAACACAGTAATTCAACAAATTTAAGACATTTTAAGGCCTTTTAAAGACTTTTTTTTAAGACTTTTTAAGACCCCGCGGATACCCTGTTTATAAGGAAGTCATTGGTTGCTCGTGTTTTCTTTTCTTTAATCAGTAATTTGGCAGACCATCTAGTTTAGTTTCAGAAGGAAATGATGAAGGGGCGGGGAAAACAAGTTATCTTCATCCTGCTCCTTTCCAGGTGTGTAATATGTAAAGTGTAATCTCATTTTATCACTAATGTCACTAATAAGTTGAAGATGTTCATGCATGGAACCAATACAAAAAACGAAAATAAAAATGAGAGGCAAGAAGAGCAATTGTGAATAGATAGATAGATAGATAGATAGATACAGATAGATAGATATCACAAAATGAGTGAAGGTTCAAATAAGTTCAGAAGGAGCTGTTCTCTCCCCTCCTTTATTATAGCGGGTCAGTCAATCCTCCTCTTCCTCTTCCTCTTCCTCTTCTTCTTACCTGTTCTCTCCACCAGGTGTCAGCTTTCTCCTTCCTTGGTGTGTGTAGCCGTTAACAGACCGTCTTACAGGAGCATCACCGCCCCCTGCTGGACTGGAGTGCGGATCAGAGGACTACAGTAACAAAGACATCTTTTTTTCAAATTCTAGATTCTTTTGACTAAACCAGTTTTGTTTTTTAAATCAAGAGACCGGACGACGACGACAACAACACAGTTTCCTCTGACTGACAGGTTTTACTCTTTACTGTTTATATCTTTTCTTTTAAATTGTGTGCACTTACTTATCTTTATGTTTGTTGTATGTTTGTCCTCTGCACCAGAATTCCTACGTACCTTAACAAATGTACAAATGGCAAATAAACTTTATGTATAAATCTAAAAAGATGATTCATCTCAACTGTCTCTGTCGTGTTCTGTTTGTTTCCAGGTTTGTTTATTGTGTTTTGAGCCGCACAAAGAAACATCACGATGTTAATCAGGTGATAAGCTTCATGGTTATTATTAATGGATAAGTATCGTTTATTATTATTTACTATTAAATATTATTATTATCATTACAACTAATGAGATGAAGGATCTATCTTTGTATTTTCTTTGTAACTTGTTATGTTTGATGTGAATCGTTTGTCCTACACTCTGACGTGAACCTGAACGTGTCACAAACACCTCTCACTTGTTTTTTTCAACTTTTAATAACTTTCGGTTTTACACCTTTTGAAACAACCTAAAACATTTTTTTTACAAAAGTACTAGAATAAAATTCAGACATTTAAACATTTAAACATTTCTGTCTACCAACGTGTCTCGTTAAGAACCCCCCCCTCCCCCTCCTCCCCCCTCGTTAAAGCCGACTGACTCTACACATCTCAGTCACAACCTCCACAGGAACTAACCTTTAACCTTTAACCTTTAACCTTGAGCCTCAGCTGGTCGCCGCGGCTCTCGTCGGCTCGCCGGCCGACACACGGGGACACCTGGTTAACCGGAGCCCGACTACGTCTGAACATCAACATCGATATTTACAGATCAGAAACTGATTATTGATCGACCACTTCACAAACACTCTTCACCTACGGAACAAGTTCATTAAAGGAAAAGAAGAAAAACATCAGGTGGGACGAGAACAGTCTGCGTCAGGGAACGCGTCCCGCCCCGCCCCGCCGCCGCCGCCGCCGAGGGCGCGTGGTGGAACACAGTACGAACACGACTGACCACGGGAACAGGAAGTGGTCGTCGGGGGGCTTCATAGCGACGTCTCCAGGCTGTGCAGCGGGCTGCCCGGACACGGCGGCAGCCCGGCCGAGTTGGACGGGATCAGCCCGGGCCGCGAGCCGTCCTTGTGCGGCGGCAGGACGCGCTCCGTGGCGTTGTTGTTCTGGTTGGGCGAGGACGGCGGCGGCTGCGGGTTGGACAGCCCGAGCCCGGACAGCGGCGGCGGGACGATGATGGAGTTCCGTTTGGTCGGCGGCTCGTCCTCGCCGTCGCACTCGTCGATGAGCGGGATCCGAGGCTCCGAGTCCTCGATGCGGAACTCCGGGTGGCTCATGAAGTTGTGGATGGAGCTGCGCGCCTCGGGCGTCTCCAGGCCCTCGTACGGAGACACGCTGTCCCTGAAGGCGTTGACCACACGGATCTGAAACAGACGGACACGCCGGTCAACGAGGGAGGGGTTCATTTCACATCACTCGTCTGAGCTTCTGGAAGCTGTGTCTCCTGTTGCTCCTCATCTTCCAGAAGCTCAGACGAGTGAGTCTAACTTTATACTACGTGGTCTGGCTACACCCATAAAGACGTTCCAGTCAAATTGCCTGATGTCCGTTCTTCTAAATCATTGCGCCGGCTAAAACGCTAGGTGGTAACCAGGGCAACACAGACTGGGAACATAACAAGTTTTCTTCATCATCATCACGACACTGGAGTCTGTGACACACGAGTCTGTGACACACGAGCCGTAAGAAGTGAACAGGTAACGTTGAGGAGCCTGACTCCTCAACGTTACCTGTTCACTTCTTACGGCTGCGTCAGAATCGGACTGAGACTGAGAAAAACTGAGAGTCGGTTCGTTCCAGATAAACGGCTTCTTTCCGACCAGTTGATGAACTGAAATAAAATGTGTCTATAACGTAGCTACACTTGAACGGGTGTGTTATTATTTTGTGACGAGATTTCTTGAGTCCAGTAACGGCCTCATGGAGGTCGCTCATAATTCCGACATCCCATTATTCTGAAAATTACCCATTGTTCCGAAATCTCAATGTTCCGACGTCCCGTTGCTCAGATATGTGATTATACTCATATACTACGTCACAGAGAGGAGAGAGTAAAACACCGTATCCTCTTGTTATTAAAGCAGATATCAGCTTCACGGCCGTTTCGGCTAATGCTGCGTTCAAGGCAGGCTTTTGAAACCGTAAGTTACAGCTTCAAGTCACAACTACGACTTGGTAGCGTTCCAGGTAACCCGTAGCTCGTGTTTTTACCATCCTGTTGTCTGTGAAAGTTCCCTATAACGGCCACTCGTAACTTCCGACCCGTGAACTCGTACCAGATCGAACTGGTTTGACTTCACAGGAAATAAAAACACAAAGTACGAGTTTCTTTGAACGCACCATGAGTTAGCAGCCCCCGCCCTTGTCAGGCATCAATTGGTCCTCGTGCTACGTCACCACATTCACGCGCATCCCTTGGCTGCACACACAGCCCTTCATGCCGTTCTCTCTCCTCATTGGATAACACTTGTATCCCACAAGGAAAATTTTCTCCTCGGGTTACAGCAGAGCAGAGTGACGGAGAGACTCGTGTTTAGGCTGAAATACTTCATGTAAGTGATTGCTGACGGAAAATAGGACTATTTAGGACTTATATTAACAAAAACATTCCACTGATATCTGCTTTAACTCTGGTGCAAGTTGTGACCATTCACAATTCAGAACAACAGGTGATTTCTGGACTATTGAGATGTCAGAATAATGACATGGCAGCCGGCGTTATAACAGGGAAACAAAAACATTTTTCTTACTCGTTACTGAAAAAAGTAGCGTTGTTATTGCATCACTGTCTGAGAGGGATTTGAACTGTTAAGGGAGGAGGAACGTCGTTCATAAACCTTCATGTAATCGTAGGCATTGGGTCGGTCGGCGCTCTACGATTCGGCAGAAACCGAACTCTAAAAGCCCAGGATGTTAAACTGGCTCCAGGGCGTTGTCTCGACGAGGACGTACCTGCGTCTGGATGCGGTTGAGGCCGCGGCACCACAGCACGTGTCCTCTCTTCAGCTCCATCTCGGCGTGGTCGATGGCGTCCAGGTCCTTCATCTCCTCCAGCTCTTCCTCAGGGATCTCCTCCTGCTGCGTGCCGTGGCCCGCCGTCTTCAGGAACTTCAGCCAGCTGGTGGGGACGCTGGACACCAGCTGAGGAGGGGGAGGGGGAGGGGGACAAACACCACAACACAACACCGTGAGACACAACAGCAGCAGCAGCAGCAGCAGCAGCACTTCCTGTTCCTGTACTATCCATGAAACTCTTTGGGCCGGTAACAAAATGTGTCGCTCTGTTGGTAAGAAGGTTGATGCTTCTCCAGTTTTATTTATTCTTATTCTATTTTTATCTAGTTTTATTCTGTTCTTATTCTGCTTTTATTTCAGTAATAATATTTTTATTTATATATGTTTATCTCACTTTGTGTTGATTTCTCTTCTGACCCTTCAGGAGTTTGCAACAAAGAAAAATTTCCCTCTGGGGATAAATAGAGTAAATCTGAATCTTGCAATGAGCGGCTCCGTGGCCACATTTGCAAAAGTCTGGCAGCGACTCACAGACTTTATCAAAGACGAGCTCCAGTTAACTCTGGCTTCTAACCCCGTCATTTTTTCTGCAACCATTATTTATTTATTTTCTTCTTTAATCCCACCTCGATGTTGACTCTTTTTTCTTGTGTAACTGCCTTTTTCTTTTTCTTTACATTTATCTACAGAAGAGCATTAGGGCCAACAATGGATTTTTCACTTATTTATTTTTTTTAAGATTCTGAGATAAAAATTCAGAGAAATTCTGACTTCTTTCATCTCAGAAATGTTTTCTGTTCTAACCCTAAAGCTCTTCCGTTCATATCTGCGGTATGTTTGTTTCTGTCTTTAACAAAAACCAATAAAAATATGTTTGAAAAGTAAAAAACCAATGAAAGGTGACGTACCTGACCCCAGAGGAGACTTCCCATCCCCAGTAAGATGCACCACAGCCACTTGTCGATGGACAGTCTCACAGAGCTGAAGGGTTTCCCACCAAACTGCACGATGAGGATCTGCGGGAGGAGGAGGAGGAGTCAGGACGTCACACACACACACACACACACACACACACACATGGGGGTCGGTCGGTTGCCGGGTGTGAGCACTGACGTCTCCTACCTGTAGGATGAAGGTGCTCACGACGATGGTGCAGAAGATGGGGTTCCTGAACATGCCGGCGAACACGTTCCGCTCCCCGTGGATCTTGCGGGCGTTGAACTCGTTGAAGATCTGCATGAGGACGAAGGTGTTGAAGATGATGGTGTAGTGCTCGGACGGCGGGGCGTGGAGCGGGGCGTTCCTGCCGCTGTCGATGTCGAACAGGATTTCACCTGCGAGACGGAGGAAGAGAGGGAGAGAAGGAGGGAGGGGGGAGAGGTCACTGAGGAGCTGCAGAAATCATCAACGTACTAATGATGTGGAATAAACCGAATCGTCTTGTTGTTTACAACGACTTCCGGGTAGAAAACCAGCACGTCATTTGAATGAGAACAGTAGTAACGAATGAGAGTTTAGCGATATATCATATTTTTCACGCTCTATCACTGTTTAGACAAATCTGAAATGACTGAAGAAACATTACTATTTCTGTGTGTGTGTTTTGTGTTGCTATGTTGTATTTATTCAGTTTGGGGGAATCGCGGTGTCTAGAAAGCATCAGTGGCTGCACGACATGAAACTACTCCAGTTAGCCCAGTCATGTTGTAACCTCAGATATCTGCTGGAGAAAATATTTTTTCATGGAGCGTTTATTGAGTCACTGAGTTATTAAAGTTAAACAGGTAGCTAACGGTTAGCCTGGCTAATCTATGATAACCATGACTAATTACAAAAACATGCACACATAAATAGTAATGTTTGTCCAATCATTGGTTTTATAAACTTTACAAACATCAGATTAGTCTAAACGGTGATATAGTGAAAAATGAGATATAGAGAAACTCTCGTCCGTCACTATTGTTCTCATACTGGTTTTCTACCCGGAAGTATTTGTAAACAACAAGGCGATTCGTTCTATAAACCTCCTCTGACGCTGTGGTGCGTTCACTGACCAGCGAAGAGCAGTGTGAAGATGACGGTCAGCTGGTAGACGGCGTGGCCCAGGATGTTCTTCATCATGGTGCGGGAGATGAGCGGCTTCTTGCGGCCGTACGGACTGCGCAGCAGCAGAGACTCGGTCGGCGGCTCGGTGGCCAGAGCCAGAGACGCCAGCGTGTCCATGATGAGGTTGACCCACAACATCTGCACCGCCTTCAGGGGAGAGTCCTGGACACACACACACACAAAAACACACACATGTACAGTCAGTGTCTGTCGGTGGAGAAGCCACGGCCCCGTCAACACATAGAAGTTACACATAGAATAAAAAATGGTGGAGAAGACGATGACCTCATCACCTCCTGCTGGTTTTCTCCTCCACACACACAATCTGATCTCCAGTGGCCGGACCAGTAAAATAATAACATAATAACCTACAAATAATGACAACTCTACATTTTTCCCTTTGATTTAGTGCACAGAAGTACATTATTAGGATGTTTACAGTTAATTAACTATACTTTTACAAAACATTATGAGCAACCTGAAGTTTCTTGAGAAAGATACGTGAAATTTCAACAATATTATGTGTAAATAATCTAAAGTTCATGTTTGATGAACCTCAGGAGGGGAGATCAGCTGTGGCTTCACTCACTCTTTCCTCATCCCTCAGCAGACGAGTGTACGATGTCACCTCATCTTTGAAGATCGTTTCATTCAAAACATCGTTTAGATTTTCATTCTTTATGATCAGCTGTTGTCCTTTCACCAAAACTGTACTCAACTCTCAGTAACTGATTTGTCAGCCCACTTGCAGTAGCTGTCTCAGTCCACCAGGGGGCCTGACTCACTCAACTACTACACTGTACTCTGTGTGTATATGTGCATTTTGTGAAGGCTCCAGGTTCAGACCTTCAGTTATATATACCTATAATGTCAAACCCTGAAGACTCATGAGCTCATTAACTTTAGAACCAGATGTTTCTGAACTCTGATTGGTGCAGAGAAATAAAGAGCTTCACCTTTTCCACCTGGATTTCATTTATGTAAAAAACAGAAATGTGTTGCTTCTGTTGGTCTGGAAACACAAACTCCCTCATGATTTAAATTTAAAAAAAAAAAGGAAATAGTAGTGTCTGACTTCTTGGTTTCCTATTTTTGATTTATGGTTTGTTTGTTTGTCTGTTTTTTTTCCCATAAGCTTAAATATTGTGTTGTATCTGCAAATCTATAACAGTTTCTGTTTATATCTGGATAATTGTAGTGTGCTTTTAGTTTGTTTTTTCATGTTGTTTTTACTCTGTTTGTTTTTTATATATTTGTATGTGCTGGACCCCAGGAGGAATAACCATGGCTCATATAATGAAGTAATGGCTAATGAGGATCCTAATAAATAAACTCTGACAGATTCATCACTGTTATCAAACATCAACCTATCAGACGGCAGCGGCAGGCGGCGTCTCTGGGCTCTGACCTGGGTGATGCAGGCGCCAGTGAAGGCCACGGTGACGGCGACCACGTTGACGGTGAGCTGGAACTGCAGGAACTTGGAGATGCTGTCGTAGACGTTGCGGCCCCACATCACCGCCTTCACGATGCTGGTGAAGTTGTCGTCGGTCAGGATGATGTCGGACGCCTCCTTGGCCACGTCCGTCCCCGCGATGCCCTGCACGACACAAGTTTGTAGGTCGGCTTAAATAAACCGGCACTAAACTTCATCAGTGTGTGAATGTGTGTGTGAATGGGTGAATGTGATGTACTGTAAAGCGCTTTGGGTATCGTTTCAGGTATAGTAAAGCGCTATATAAATACAAACCATTTACCATTTACCATTCATCCTGAGCTGGAGTTTGACTTGTCAACTGAATTAATCAGAATGAAATCAATGAAATAATAATAATGATAATGTGAAATGATAGAAGAATCAGTCGCTGAGCTTTAACTTCCTGGATAAACTGGATCTAAACTGTGAGAAGTAGCAGGACGTTAACTTGTGGCAATATTTCTAAAATCAAATTAGCTATCAATACTACGACAGAGTATTAGGGCCACATTGAGAAAAAAAATGTTCACAGACTTTGAGAATCAAGTCATAGTTTCATGAGAAAAGTCATAATATTATGAGAAATAAAGTCATAATATTATGGGAAATAAATTTATAATATTACAAGAAAAAGTCATAATATTACGGGAAAAAGTCATAATATTATGAGAAATAAAGTCATAATATTACAAGAAAAAGTCATAATATTACGGGAAAAAATCATAATATTATGAGAATGAAGTCATAATATTTTAAGCTGTTGTTTTAGAGGAGGAAAGTTGTTAAAATGAGGTCGTGGAGCGTTTCGTAAAGTTGTACTTCAGTATCGGTTTCACAAACAAGGAGATACTTCATCTTTTGGCTCATCAGCACCACGTTGTCGTCAGTAGCAGGACTTTGAGAGGAATATGCAAGAAAATGCATCTATTCCTCAGAAAGAACCAGGTCGACTTGGAGGAAATCGCTGCTTTTTTCTCGTAAAATGAAGACTATTCTCAAAGACAGTGAAATGTTTTTTTCTCAATATGGTCCTAATACTCTGTCGATCAATACATTTACAAATCAGTTAACACACGTGTCTTCCAACAGCAGCTCATGTGAACGTGTTCATGTTTATGCTTCATGTTGTGAGAACTGTGGAGTCGACCACAGGGAGCGGTTTGGTGACGGTCGTTACCATGGCGAAGCCGACGTCGGCTTTCTTGAGGGCGGGTCCGTCATTTGTTCCATCTCCGGTAACCGCGACGACCTGCCTCTGCTCCAGCACGGTGCTGTCGATGATACCTGAGAGAACGACACACACACACACACACACACACACACTCGTCATTTTCTCTGCTGTTCTTCTCTTTTATTTGTGTTTTTATTTTCTATCTTTGTAATAAACTCACATTCACAGGTTTATTTCCTACTGATGTTAATGTTTCTACAGGTTAAATTGTGTCTGACCTTTGACCAGCGTGTGTTTGTCGGTTGGTGAGGATCTGGCCAGGACTCTCAGCCTCGGCCAGATCTTATCGATGCGCTCCTGCTCGATCTGCAGAGAGAAGAAAAGAAGGACGATGAAGTTTCCACCAGAAACACTTTCACTGAGTTTCAATCTGTGTGTGTTTGTGTGCGTCTCTGACATCTCCCAGCTCGTTTCTGATCTGCCGGTTGAACTCTTTCCCCTCCATACACAGGAAGTCGTCTCCAGGCTGCAGGATGCCGCATTTGAGGGCGATGGCCCGGGCAGTGTTGATGTTGTCCCCGGTAACCATGCGGACAGTGATCCCGGCCCTCTGGCACTTCTTAATGGCGTCTGGCACCTGATGAGAACAACAGAGGAGAAAAACAGATAAAGAGACGTGTGTGTTAAAGCTGCTGTTGTTTCTCCTGCAGCTCCTCACAGGTTCACAGTCTCAGAGCGAGTTCACACATAAACGTCTCTTCTCTGACACCAATCAACACAAACTGTTGCAGTTTGTGTTCACAAAGGTCGAACTAAAACCGTCCAAAAACTGTAAATAAAAGTCACGCGGCAACAAATGTGGTTCAGTTATTGGTCAGACTGGTTAAGTAACGAGACAACAACGTCCTCACATTTCCATCATGGAGCATCGTTCGATTATTTTCATGTTGGCTCAGATCTAGAGTACATCAGCAGACTTTAACGCATCGCGCAGCCATTAAATAATGTATTCACATATTTAGTCTCAGACGCTCTGCAATCAGACGTCACCACAAACAGGCATGAGAGACCAACACAACTTGTTTTTCTTTAGCGCACGAGCAGAACGTTCATAATCACAAACATGTAAAAATCACAGAGTTATAACGGAGGCTCTGCAACATGGGGGGGGTCGGGTTGTGACAGTTCCTCTTCCACTGTTGTTGATGACATTTTGTTTATTTGTGTGTGAACATGTTAAGTGTATGAGATGAAATGTTGCTGATGGTGACGATAGGAGGAGGGCTTCTTGTTCGTGTGTATGTGTGTTCGCATCTAGTTCTTTAAAGAAGTCACACATGTGGATCTCATTGTGCTGTTTTTCTTCCTAAACTACATAATGACAATAAAGTGATTTGATTAGATTTGAACGTTGTCTCATCATCACAGCAGCCCGTTCACAGAGTCCGTGCATGTCCTTGTGTAAAACGGTGGCCTCCTGTGATTGGTGCAGATGGGGTTCACACCAGAAATAAACCGCTCTAGAGTTCACTGACAGCGGATCGAGACCAGAGAGCGGTTGTTTAGTCGGCGTTCAGACCGACCCAAGCGAACGGCACCGAGGGGGTGAACGCTCCAGGGGTCGGTGTGACCGTGACCTTCCAGTCAGACCGGACTGTGTCACGTGGGGGACGGCGTGTTTACCTCAGGGCGGACGGGGTCCTCGATGCCGACCACGGCGATGCAGGTGAGACCGGAGAGGATGTGGGCCTCCTCCTCCCAGTCCGGCTCTCCGTCGGCGAGGGGGAAGTCTCTGTAGGCGAGGCAGATGGTCCGGAGCCCCTCCGACGCCATCGGCTCGATCACCTTGCTCACCAGGTGGTCCCGGTCCCGAGGTTTCAGGTCTTTGGGCTCACCGCCGGTCGTCAGGATCTTACAGCACCTGGAACCAGAGACAGAGTCACGTGACCGCGGTCTGACGGAGCGCGCGGCCGCGGGCGCGACAGTAGACCTACTTCTTGAGCAGGATCTCGGAGGCTCCCTTGCTGAACATGCGGTAGCTGCCGTCGTAGTTCTTCAGCACGGTGCTCATGGACTTCCTGGCGGAGTTGAAGGTGTAGACCTTGAACAGTTTCTCCTCGGGGATTTCGTTGCGGATGTTCTGGTAGTCTCGGTGCAGGTCGCGGGCGAAGCCCAGTAAGGCACATTCCGTTTTGTTCCCGACCTGACGAGGAAGACCGCCTTCCTTCTCCGGAGGCTGCGGGAGACAGAGGAGAGGACGATGAGTAACAGCTCAGGTTTATAACGTCAACAAACACTGGTTTTAACCCTCAGACGTCTGGACCTTTTAATTTGACCTTTATACGAATACGAATTACTTATTAACCCCCAAAGAGACAGTCATTCGTCTGTCAGCTCATCACCATTTGCAGAAGAACCGAAATCAAAATTAAAATCGGAATCTTTATTTACCGCATAGAAAAATATTCACCATACCCATGTTTGGTGTCTTTTTTTTCTCCTATATGATCTCATCATTATTTTCTCACTTTGACCATCTTTATTAACTCATTGAGTGCCAACCACGTAATTTCTCATTTTTTGTTCCCATGCGTTGAGTGCCAATAACGTAATTTTACGTTTTTTGCTTTTTTTTTTTAATTATGAAAATAGACACTTTAACACACCTTTATGTGTAAATTAAAACCTCATGACAACTCACGATCTGGAAGTTTTTATCATAACTCGGCTTTTGCAAACCGAGTTCTGCATGTGGATGCAGCAGCTGCTCTGCTCTCACCCGTGAGGCTGCAGCAGCTCGGAGCCAAACAGGAAGCTCTCAGCCGACAGTCCCGCTGGTCTTCATCTGGAGCAACACCGTGTCCTCCCCAAAGTCCTCCCGCGGTAAAAATCAAAATGTGATGATCCCTCGGTCAAAGCAGGCCGGCATCACCAACCCGTACCACAGAAGGACCGCGACCACCGGTGGGACCGGTGTTCCCGACCTGCTTTGGCCCAGCGACCATCACGTTCCGCGGCGAGAGGCTGTGCCACGGCACGGTGCGTCTGTGTTATTGTTGTTTAGTGGCGCCCCCCCCGCCCCCGATGGTGGTTTTGTGAATAGAACAACAATTGTTGTATATATTTATCTTACACGAGCCCTTTGATCCAGAAATGCGAGTGTCAGAAGAGCGACAGGCACAAACAGAGCACCTTTCATAAAAGACGCTCTATCTCCTTTTCTAGAAAAAAGCAGGGATTTTGGTGAAACCCAGCCATGTTTAGCTTGAGTTTACTCAGGAACAGAGGCACGTAGAAACAAATGGTTTGTGGCCATTTGAAGCAGAAAGTTTTCACCTTTCAAAAATTGCCAGTACACTTGACTAAAACTTTGGAAACTGAGTTAACATATTGGGCCCAAAAATACATAACAATCGCATAGAGTAATATCAGCTGGTTCCACCACTTTTTTCTGTTTTGTAAAATGACAAATATATTGAGAGAAAAAAATCCCACACCTGCCATCTCATCCCATTTTTAACGCTATAAATATTGTTGTAATATCAAATTAACACAACACCATATCTCCAGTTTTACATGGTCGGTCAACGTCAAACAAAAACTGGGAGAGAGTTTCCAATCTGCACTTTCCAACTGTTTACACGACAACTCCACAAACTTTTGCGTCACCATATGCGGACAGATTTCCCCCAAAAAACACGGAATAAAACGTGTTAACGTTACTTTTGTGTTTTCGTTGACAGAGTTCTACCCTGACCGACCTGTTCAAACCCTGTTCCTGCTTTCTGCAGTTACCAAACCTCTAAATGAGCTGTGATTATTGAGAAAGTGTCGGTGAGAGAGAGTGGGTCTGACAGAAAGGAAGGTGATAAAAAACAACTTGCTGGGACTTAATCAGCTCCTGTTTGTTTCCTGTGTGCTGTCCAGACGACTCCTGGCAGCTCTCCAGCGCCGCCTGAATGGACGGCTATTTTTACGGCTCACCATAATCTTGGTGGTGTAGGCGCAGTTGACCCCGATGCCCATGATGAGCAGGTCCAAGACGCCGGCGGGGATCTTGCTCGGGTCCGGCACCACTTTGTAGTAGGACCCGGCCACGTAGGCCTGCACCACCTTCATGCGGTTCATGGTGAGCGTGCCTGTCTTGTCGGAGCAGATGGCCGTGGCGTTGCCCATCGTCTCGCAGGCGTCCAGGTGGCGCACCAGGTTGTTGTCCTTCATCATTTTCTGGTACAAGAGGAGAGCAGGGTGAGTTTGATTCACTACAGCCACAGCTTTAGGTCTGTTTGATGGATGGGTGAAGGTCAACAACTAGTGTAAAAAGTGTTGAGGGCTGAAAATAACATTAAAATGATAAAATGACACTTTAATATTCTACATATTACATTAAACAGGTGTTGAAAACAAACAGACCTTGACTGAATAAGCCAGAGAGATGGTGACGGCCAGAGGGAGACCTTCAGGCACGGCCACCACCAGCACCGTGACACCGATGATGAAGAACTTGACCAGGAACTGGATGTAGATGGGAGCACACTCGTTGGACCAGACCACGCCCTGAATCGCAAAGGTGTCGATCAGGAAGCGAGAGAAGAGGATGAGGACGGTGATGACGGACATGAACAGACCTGAAGACACACACACACAGGTAGAGAGTTTAGTTTGGTGTAAACTGGATCCTGATCCAGATGTAAACAGTCTGTCAAGAAGGACTGAACCAGAGTTTCTGGGTCACAGCTGGATGAAACGTAAACAGAGCAGGTCTGGACTGTTCTGGACTCTTTGCAGTGACCCAGCGGTTCGGTGTTGTGTCAAATCCCGGTTCCCTGTCCAGCTGTTTCCCATGTAGCCCCGCCCCCAGATGTAGAATGTGTGTTATGGAAGAGAAACACACATTTCAGGACCGCTGACCTGTATCATCAGAACAGACATGTTCTCCTTTCATATTTAATAGAGGAGAGACGATACCTGACAGTGATCATTTCAGCTGTCAGGACGATAAAGGCTAAAAACAGAAGAGTGGGAAACACAGTTTTGTTTTACAAATGTAAAGAATGAATGTTATAAAACATGAGCAGCTCTTGGCCATTTTCACTTTGTAAAAGTAGCTTTGAGACCCCTGGACCAGAGAGAAACAAAGTTTTAAAGGAAGTTTTGAGTAGGGCTGACTGATTAATCGTATTTCCATCGTCATTGTGATGTCAACATGCAGATAAACACATTGCAAAAGGTTTCCTGAAATGCGATGAGTTAGTTTTATTTACAGGCGCCACGTCTTCACACTCACACACCTCACACCTGTAACCTAGAGCTCCACCACTAGAGGTAACCTAGTGGATGTACAACAGCGTGTTGATACATCGAGTTCAGAAAGACACAGAATATTTGATTGTTTATCACAAGTCATATCGTCAGCGCGATATTGAACACTGTCGTTGCATCAGACATTTTGCTGATATCGTGCAGGACTCATTTTGAGCTTGATCTTCAACACAGAGACGGGGGAGTCTGACTCACAACGTCTCAGAGTGCAGGCTGAAGTGTTCTAGTGGGGTAATAGGCCATAGGGAGCTCTTTAAGACTGGATGAGGCCTGTTGACTGTTTAAGCCTGTGCAGGTGAGGAGCATCCTGGCACATTAACGTTGGCAATCAAACACCAGTTGATAACGACATCGGCTCTTTAGTCGTCACGTCTCCTCTACTCCACCTCCAACTCTGCTCTACCTAACAGGTATAAATATATAAATATGAAACAATACATAACGGTGGCCAACAGTCAATAATCCTCGCTGCTGCAACATCAGTCAGCACAGCCTCTTTCTCCCAGCATGTTGTGGTACCTGCTTTGCCGATCTGCACAGCCAGCTTGGTCAGTTTCCCCTGGAGCACCGACTTCTCCTTCTTCGGTAGGTTTTTGACCTTCTTCTGGTCGTCGTCGTTGAGCGGCTCCATCTCCACGTCTCTTTTCCCTACAGAGAAACACAGCAGGTCGGTGAAGCGTCCAGGTTACAGGTAATAACATCTTATAGCCTTAAAGTCGTATTAAAAAAAGTTTGAAGAAATTGTTTTAGGGCCTGAAGCCCTGAAGCAGAGATGAGCAAGAAAAAGACACATCTACTGCTTATACAGTACTATTACAGCAGCAGCTTAAAAAAGATTCCCCAACATTTAATACATGACAGTCAGCGGTTAAGAGTGCTTATTTATTCATTTATTTATTTATTTATTTATAAATAAGCAGATACTTATTGTAGCTAACTATCTGGTTTTTTTTATTTTGTTTGGATGAAATGTTAGATGAGTGAATGGAGAAGTCACTGCAGGACAAATCTACCTATGGGTATGAAGAAAGTCACCTGAACCTGAATGTGACTATTAGCATGAAGCGCTGTGATTGGTCCATTTACCAACAAATTTAAACAGGAATGATTCTGATCTAAAAGTGATAAAACATCCTAATAAAACTGAAGATATTAAAATGATAATGATATGATGTCATTAAAGTCAAGGTAAACAGATGTCGGGCTGTCCGGTCACACTCTACACATCCTGTAATTCCTGGTTCATGAGGACGGTGACGTCAGTGTCTGTGGCTTCTTTAAACAATATCAACAACCAAGGGGACAGTTTGTCATCTGGACAGTGACTCATTATTCTGTGTGTGTTAAAGGGATACTTCACCCAAAATCAATAATTCACCAATCATCTACTCACCGTCATACCAAGAAGGGTTTGGAGAACTTTAATTCAGAGTCATCAAAACGCTTTAGGAGTTCCAGGGGGGGTCCGGCTGGCAACGGATTTTCATATAATGGCGGTGGATAGAGTTCACTTTTGAATCGTCCAAAACACACACTATGAAACATCCAGATACCTCCATACTGCTCGTCTGTACTGACCCAAGTGTCCTGAACCTTATGGAAAAGTTGTAGCAGTAGCTCCCAGTGGCTCTATTGATGTTTGTGCGCATGCGCAAGATTTGCTGCAAGATGTTCTTCCGTGTTTACATCATACATCCAATAGTTTACAACGACAAACGAACATCTCTCAGCAAATCTTGCACATGCGCACAAATATCAACACAGCCACTGGGAGCTACTACTACAACAAGACTAAAAACAGAGATCAAACAACTTTTTCATGTGGCGGCTTTAGGACACTTGGGTCAGTACAGACGAGCAGTATGGAGGTATCTGGATGTTTCATAGTGTGTGTTTTGGACGATTCAAAAGTGAACTCTATCCGCCGCCATTATATGAAAATCCGTTGCCAGCCGGACCCCCCCTGGAACTCCTAAAGCGTTTTGATGACTCTGAAAGTTCTCCAAACCCTTCCTTGGCATGACGGTGAGTAGATGATTGGTTAATTATTGATTTTGGGTGAAGTATCCCTTTAAGAGAGTGGACAGTCAGTCAGTACGCCGAGGGGCGGGGCCTAGGGGTGCACTTCAGACCAACCAGCTCCACCGTGTCATCTCTGCTTCCTCTGGATCACCACAGTTACAGCAGAGCAGAGTGACACTTTAGCTCTGTGACAGAGTGAGGGTATCTGCAGGGGTGTGTGTGTGTGTGTGTGTGTGTGTGTGAGTGTGTGAGCGTGCTGATCCCAGCTCAGTAATGAGGTTATTAGTGGGCAGGCAGCAGCAGCAGCAGGCAGGAGAAGAAAGCAGCTGCCGAGCTTAAGGAAGATAATCTGCTTGGTCCTAATCACCATCAACCGAGTCAGGAGCACCTGCTGCTGCTGCTTAGACCACAAGACACACACACACACACACACACACACACGGCTCCATGTGGGACCACGGCGACCACAAGGAGCAGGGGAGACCCGAGCGTGGACGGGGACAGACGAGCTGACCGGAGGAGAACCAGCGGTCTGACTGACCTGAGCCCTGACCTCCTGATCTTTGACCGGTCTGATCAGAACCACAGCAGAACCGGTTCACAACACACCAGACCAGGGGCTCAAACACGCGGCCCGCGGCCCACAACCGGCCCCCAGAGGCTCCAATCCAATCCAAGTGTGAGAATCACACAGGAGACAGAAGAGGCTTAATGTTGTTGAAATTATTAACATATTCTTATCAAGACGTTTCAGGTTGTTCATGATGTGTTTGTAAAGGAGAGTTCATTAACTGTAAACATCTTAAACCTGCACTGAAACAAAGGGAAAAACTAGTCGTATTCATAGGTTATCATGTTATTATTGTGCTGTTTGTGGGTTTGACTCTCCAAGAAAAAGCAAACAATACTTCATTTTATATAGAAGAAGTTCAGTCCCAGCTCAACTATCAGCTCGACACACAGTCACAGACACATCCAGGTGACCAGAACAGACATGAGAGCATCGTTACCATGGCGACCACAGGTAATATGACAAATCTGTTCAACCACCTTCAGGTTGAAGCGTGTGGAGGAACAGGAGGTCGGTACGACCCGACTCCTCCGTAGCAACACTGAGCGGCGACGACGTGTTGCTGCTCTGAAGACACTGAGACAGGCCTCATCATCATCATCATCATCATCATCATCATCATCATCATCATCATCAGCACTGACGTCCATAGTGTGGCTAAAAACATCATAGTTGTGTCTCAATGCACCAGACCATTATTTACAAAGAACAAGGAGGTCACCTAGGACCAGTGGAACAAAACTAACACACTGTACACTACACAACTGTGTTACACACTGGACCAAGCATAGAGTTCACCACGGGAACGGTGCACCTTTGTGGAGATTTATCCACCAACCAGTGCGCGTGCCGTTGACGCACAGCTGCAGCTGTGGAGTAGGCTCATGCCTATCGTCGGCATTTTCCAGCAGTAATGTTTCAGTGGTTCTGCCCACAGCAGCACAAGATGCAGAGTGGGATATTTGTCTGAGACTCACACATGAACAAACAACAATTTACACCAGAAATGTGTTTTATGAGAGAGAAAAAAGGCAGCCCGAGGTCCGACCCGACCCGAGTCACTTTCATATTTTTTCGACCCGAACCCGCGGGTCCAGTCGGGTTTGTCGGGCTGGTCCGACCCGTTGAGAACTCTAATCAAGCATATGCAGGGTTCCCACTCTTTTCTTTAAATAATTTTCCAGGACTTTTTCAGCTGCTACAGTCTGACAGACATGTTTTTTATTTGTATTTATTTAGCCTTTATTTAACCAGGTAAAAAGACCCGTTGAGATCGAGATCTCATTTTCAAGGGCAACCTGGCCAAGAAGGCAGCAGCACACGTCGTCAACATGTTAATATTATGCCATACACTAACACATCCCTAGACAACATCGTTCATGCTTTGGAGAAGTGTTCTTTTCCACAGTTGTACCTTATTTTTTTTACATTTATAAGGATTGTTTCTATGTTTATTCCTCTCTCACCCCAAGAAGTCTGATTTAAACATGTGCATGGCCATGGCTCTGACTTATCTATGAAATAATCTCTTACATGCTTAGAAATGATGACAAATTTATCAAAGAACAACGCAAACATGTTGTTTTAGTTTTTGCTCTGTGCTGCTCCTCTATCTGTCTCAGCAGAGGAGAAAAGGAGCCGACGGTTACAGGAATGAAAACCCTCGTGCTTGTGGTCTAATACTGGTAACACTCAAAGTTGATAGTTTTCTAGAAATCTCTAGTGGGGTCTGAAAAGTCAAACAGAGCTCTGGGAGCTGGTGTCATGATATATATATTATACTCTGCTATGTAGCCAAGATGTTGATCAATGAGTGGCCATCGTTCTGACTGTCATGACGGCACCATCCTGGTTCTGACAGTTTGCTGTGTTTTGACAGACGTGAACTCACTTACACACTCAGAGTAGTTGGTGTAATTATTTGAATTGAGACCCAGCACATGTCTGGTATGGATGTGGACAGTGTCATCAGTTGAACACACATCTGTTGCATCATGGCTGCAACCAGCTGCTATGATCCAGTGTGTCTGACTGATACATCGCTACTCGCCGCCGATTGATGTGAGATGCATGCTGGGATACATCTCTACCACCAAGTCCTCTCACAGCTCGTCCCCCAGTGACAGCCTGCTCTCCAGGCCGCTGCATGTACACACACACACACACACACGTCAGTCACACACAGTAACTCACAGTACTGAAGCAGTGACCAGCTGCTGCTCACCTTTCTTTTCTTTCTCCTCTTTTCTACCTGTGAAAGAAAAAACATTTAGTCAGAGTTAGAGTTAGTTTCATGAACAGAATCAAGTGTCAATAAAACTTTAGAGGCAAAAGTCTCTCACTCAAGTGCAACAAGTAAAAGAGAGAAAAGTTGAACCCACGGCCGACCAATCAGGAGGGTTAACGTAGAGTCCTCAACGGGTCGGGCCAGCCCGACAAACCCGACCGGACCCGTGGGTTCGGGTCGAAAAAAATATGAAAGTGACTCGGGTCGGGTCGGACCTCGGGCTGCCTTTTTTCTCTCTCATAAAACACATTTCTGGTGTAAGTTGTTGTTTGTTCATGTGTGAGTCTCAGACAAATATCCCACTCTGCATCTTGTGCTGCTGTGGACAGAACCACTGAAACATCACTGCTGGAAAATGCCGACGATAGGCATGAGCCTACTCCACAGCTGCAGCTGTGCGTCAACGGCACGCGCACTGGTTAGTGGATAAATCTCCACAAAGGCACCGTTCCCGCGGCGGAAATGTAATCAATTGCGCCCGCTGCCTGCTGATCTAAGGGCAACTGTAGCCTACAGCAGTACGTCAAGTCCCGCCCGTTAGCGGGCCGGTACCGGAGGGGCCAGATGACGTGAGGCAGAAGACGAGTGCTGCGTCACCGGCAGCGGCACCTCCCGCTGCAAAGAAAGCATGCCGTTTTTTTTTTTTTTTCGGGCCGGGTTCGGGCAGATAATTAATGCTGGTGTGTGGGGCTCCGTCGGGTCCGGGCTTAATAACCCGCGGGTCGGGTCAGTTCGGGTTGTAATTTTCAGGCCTGTTGAGAACTCTAGGTTAACGGCCACACACACACACGCGCGCACAGTGAAAATAGGTCCCTTCGTCCACTCCACTTACTCTTCTTGTCCTTCTTTTTCTTCTCCTCTTTCTTCTTCTTCTTTTTCTCTTTGTCCTCTCCGTCTCCGTCGGTGTCCTCGCCGGCGCCGAGCAGCGTGAAGATGATGCCGGTCTGAGAGTTCACGCCCACGGCCGTGACCACCATCTTGCCAGAGCCCTCCATCACATGGGTACCTGTGTGTGTGTGTGTGTGTGTGTGAGAGAGAGAGAGAGAGAGAGAGTTATTTGTCTACACACAACCTCTGTTGTATCAAACTGTTTCATGATTTTGATCTGAGTTGAGGAGGAGTTAGGAAAAAAACCACAACTCCAACCACCGGTCGTCGTGCAGCCACTTGGACCCAGAGAGAGACGGACACACAGACGTGTCCACAACAGGTAAACATCACACACTGAGTTGTGTTGTGTGTGTTTTGACCTGTGCTTTAGTTTCTGGTTCTGTATTTTGCCTGATGTTTTTGGATTCTTCTGTCTGATTGGATGGTTCTTATCCTGACACATTCTGAGGAGAGCGTGTGTGTGTGTGTGTGTTTCTCCATGCTGGATATGAGTTATCTTGGAGAAGGTGTGACTGCTTTGTTGATGGTGTGAGAGCACAGACCTCAAGAGGAGTCAGGAGCAGTCGGTGTCTGTGATGCTTCATCCAGCTCCCAGCATCATGTTGTGTTAAAGGAGACATATTCTGCCCCCTTTTCCACAAATTAAAATAATTCTGAGGTGTCTTAAAGACATAAATCTGTCACATGCTTTGGTCAAAACACCCCGAGGATCAAACATCACAGCTCTTTTCATCCTCTCACAACATCCCTGTTCATTCTTCATTCTCACATTTTAGGGGCCGGAAGGCAAGACAAACACCCAGATATATGTTAAAGAGCCTTCAAAAAGTGATAATTACATGGTATTTCCCCTTTAAAGCTTCACTGTGTCTCTTAATTTATCACAGTGGAAACAGGTTTTCAAATATGTGATGTAATGTGATGTGATGTGATGTGATGTGATGTGATTTAGGGGTGTAACGGTACACACAAGTCACGGTTCGGTACGTACCTCGGTTTGGGGGTCACGGTTCGGTACAACAGACACTAATTGAATGTAAAACTAAAATCTGTCTTGTGTTATAAAAGTAGAAAAAAATAGAATATAAAATAAAGCAAGTGCATTAGGAGTGTTTTAATGTCATTCATTAATTCTAGAGGAAAAAAACTTGCACTTCACAACTGGCAACTATTATTTAAAAAAAACAAGAAACTAACATCAATGTTGGTTTACACAGTTAATTTAGACTAGATGCCAGTTGCTTTGGTGATGTTTCTGGTCTGTGTTCATGTCAAGAGGTTTAAAAGCAGCGGTATAAGTTGTTGCACACAAGTTGTCTTTTTCCTTGCACCAGTGATTGACATGTGGGAGGGCGTCTGTTATGACTTATGACGGTTGCTGCAGCTTCGAGGCTCATTACCGCCACCTAGATTGGAGCGAGGACTTTTTTTTTTTGAATATTCACTCAGACGTATATTCGTCGTGTGACTGTGTGCACCGAACCGTGACGGCACGGGACGAATACATGTACCGTTACCGATGATGTGATGATGTGATGATGTGATGTGAGTGAATCACCTGACAGCATCATGGCGTCGTCGTTGACGCTCTTCTTGACGTGATCCGACTCCCCGGTCAGCGAGCTCTCGTCGAGCTTCAGATCGTTGCTCTGGATCAGGACGCCGTCGGCAGGGAGGAGGTCGCCTGGAACACACAGGGGAACACTGTGATGAGGACGGGTTATTATGGTATGTTGACAGCTGTGGACAGGAGGCACACGATCTGAGCTTGATATCATCAGAGAACATGAACCGCTGTGTGTTTTAGGATTGATTTTAAGACACTTTTATTTGTTTTTAAAGCACCAACATTTTCAGCTGCTGGTTAATAATTTGCCTCCATTAATATCTTCACAACACGGCTGAAAACCCGTCTCTTCTCCATAGCATTTGATTCGGCTTAGTACTAATACTCCATCATCCTCGGATTTTTAATTTTGTTTTACGTACGGTACTGTTTTTAAATGTTCTTTCTCTCTCTTCTTATATTCTATTGTCATTGTTGTTCTTGTTTTGCACATAATCACACTGATCTGTAAAGTGTTGACATAATAACACTCCTTCTGATGATATGACAGGAATATTATTATTAACATCTACATCCTGTTCACACCAGCTTTGTAAATGAGATGTATCCAACATCATATACAACCAGGTTGAACAGGTTGAAGCTGTAGGTGTCAGCCTGTACAACTACTGTACCTACGGTCAATCTGATCCAGACAGAGATTCATAATAATCACACATAAATAATTAACACACTGCCTGTGCGATAACCTTTACCTACTGCTATTTTTTGTTTTATCGAAATATCTTACCGTACATATTCTATAATTCTATATTAAAGGGATAGTTCACCCAAAATTCAAATTTCACTCATTATCTACTCACCCTCATGTCAACTAAGGGCTGGGAGAATTTTCAGAGTCCTCTGTGCCTTCTCGGAGTTACGGGGGGTCCGCGCAGCAGTATTTGTCCATATGACGGTTGTGAATGGTGCTCACTTTTCTTGGTCCAAAAAGACACACCAAAAAACATCCAAATACCTCCATACTGCTCGTCTGTAAATGTCCCTCTTGTATTGAAGCCCCGACATGAGAAATTGTTCCGAAAAAAATTAAATAAGTCTATGTTTTAAGCTTGTTTGTAGTGGAAGCTCCCAGTGTCTCAGTTCACTGCTCTTCCTGTGTCAGTGCAAATCTCGCGTGATTTGCACTGACCGGCGGAACAATTTCTCATGTCGGGGCTTCAATACAAGAGGGACATTACAGATGAGCACTATGGAGGTATTTGGATGTTTTTTGGTGTGTCTTTTTGGACGAAGAAAAGTGAGCACCATTCACAACCATTATGGACAAATACTGCTGCGCGGACCCCCCCGTAACTCAGAGAAGGCACTGAGGACTCTGAAAATTCTCCCAGCCCTTAGTCGACATGAGGGTGAGTAGATAATGAGTGAAATTTGAATTTTGGGTGAACTATCCCTTTAAATGCCACTGATATTTTGCTCTTTTTTTTGACTCTTCACTCTAACTGCAGCTTTCATGTGCATTTAAAAAAAGTTTTTTTCAACTTGCATTTGTGTTGTTACTAGTTACTACACGTGCAGGGATGACCTGCAGCAAAGGGCCACGGGCCGGACTCGGACTCCGAGGACCCGGTCTTAAGGACCCACACTGCACCAGGTGTAAAATACGTAGGTGTGATGATGATCTAACAGAAGGTGGAGTTGTGTCGTCTTTCTCTGTTCATGTGCTTATGGCTGAGCTCTTTTAAAGAACTTTAAGTCTTAATCTTGGATTTGCACTGAGTGAGTCTTCTTAATAGTTTTATTACAAATCAATATTTCATGCTGCAAACTTTTTATTAGTTACTCTATTTTATTATCTAGTTTTTTTGTTTTTTTTTTCTCTCTTTTTCCTGTACTTTCTGTTATTCTTTTTTTCTTGCTTTTAATTATATGTATGAAATGCTGTGTGAATAAAGCTGCCTTGCCTTGTCTGAGCTTCACTGAAACCTGCAGGTGGAGAACTCTGACCTGCACACGCTCTCCGCTCCCTCACCGTATTTAACCTGCGCGATGTCTCCGACCACGATCTCCGACACGTTGATCTGGGTCACCTGCCCCCCTCGCACCACGGTGAACTTCTGCTCCTGCTCGATGCGGCTCTGGAGGCCGCGGAACTGCTTCTCTTTGCTCCAGTCGTTGAAGGCCGTCACCAGGACCACGACCACGACCGACAGCAGGATGGCGGCGCCCTCGATCCAGCCCGTGTCCCCCTCGGCCTCCTCCTCCACGCCGCCGGCCGCGCTGCCACAGTCTGAGCAGAGAGGAAGCAGCGTCGTGATCACGTTCAAAACATATCATAACACACATCTGCAGCTGATATGACGGAAAACACAGGTTTATTATCACATGTAGAGACCGAGACTTATCTGAAGACATGAACTCACGCTTTCTCTCTGCATCTGGCGGTTTGTAGAAAGAAAGGGCTAGAGAAACGATGGCTGCCACTTCCAGGATGATGAGCGTCACATCCTGCAGGGCTTCCCACACTAACTGCAAAAGGGTTTTTGGCTTTTTAGGAGGAATTGTGTTCTGTCCAAACTCTTTTTTCCGTCTGGCAATATCTTCTAGATTTCCGTCTAAACCTGCAGCGGGAGACACAGAGACGACATCATCAGTCCACACGTTCAACTGGATTTATATCAAATACAACATTTTGTTGAACCATGAGTGGCTTAATAATTGTAATCCCTGGCAATATGAGGAATAATGAGGATCAAACTTTCTAGAGGGATTTGAGTTCAATAATCAGATTACATTGAACCTAATTTGGCATCACAGACCTTTGTGCATGTACAGTTTCATAAAATAATTCACTTTTACATTATAAAGTTGCTGTTTATAGGGGGTTTGAGTATGGGTTTGAAAAAACAGGCCTGAAGTAAAGAAAAACACCAATGCTCACGTCCTTCATTGATCATCATCAACTCGGTGATGTTCCAGTTCAGAGGGAACTTCATTTTTATTACTTACGTTTTTCTTTTCTTTTTTAATTTTTAATTTGAACATGTAAAACAAAATAAGGCACAATTTCAGTTTGTTCCTTCATATGTAAATAACATAAACAAGTTGAGAACAACATTTCTAAACAATAAGTTTAGTCATACATATTCAAAAAGGAGAGAGAAGAAGCTGTGCCTTTTCCACAAATCATAAATCAATCGATCACTTGTCTCACTTCCTTAATTGCCCTTCATTCCATTGTAAGATATCATGTAGAATAAATGGACTGCAAATTGGAGCCCTGCGGTGTGCCAGCCGTTTTCTTTTCCTTTACAAGATATCACATAGAAAAATAAATAAATACATTTTAAAAAGTACCGGTAAGTACTTATTGTTTAGTTTTTGGTTTGAACACCATCTTCCCTCTCCAGAGTTATGTTTTTGTACTTCATTTTGAAATGCTCCATGTTTGGACATGGCTTTAATTAATTCTTTAGGCTGTTCCATAGTTTCATAGTTGGTCACCAGGAGGAAACCGTAACTGGCTCCGTTCCTGCTACATCCAGGTTGTTTCTTTACAAACCTGAACCTGAACCGACAGCGAAGAGGAGCCACCAGACGGAGAATGAGCCATCAGCTTCATAAAATCATATCAGTGAGCATCATTACATGTTTGTGAGTATAGAATACATCTGCTTTTAGCCTGTAAATGAATTTACTGGGGCTGTTGTGCTCACTGTGTGTGTGTGAGTGTGCACCTCCTGTCAGAGACTAGAGAGAATAAATTGAGTTAATTATTACTAAAAGGCCACAGATTCAGTTTTTCCTGGATGAACCCGCCCAGAGCAGAAATGAGCTGTTGTGTCCTGAATGTTAATAAGTTCACAAAGTGTTTTTATTTTATTTTTCATATCTGTTCAGAGGATGAAACGTGTGTGAGCTCTGTGTGCACATGGTAGAAAAATACTGTTCATGTTCAGTCTGTACCAGTCTGCCTGACAGTGTGTAATCTAAAGTGTATTAGCTCAACATGGGGAGTGTTTTTAGGAACACTGACCCACGGAGCTGCACCTCGTTGTCTTCTTTAGTAAATGAACAAGTTGTGTGGAACAAATGATCATGACCAGGGCTGAGTATCGCTTCTCATTTACTGAATTAATTTGATTCTGTTTGACAAGGTCCCGATTCGATTCCATATTGATTCATTTGGAGATGTTTCAGTTTTAATTACCGGTAACCACTTTGCTTGGTTATGAAAGAGATTTTCACAAAACTAATGTTGCAAACTGTGAAAATATTCATGTTTTTATTAAATTGACTGAAAAAGCAGTTAGATTAATGCACATTTTTTTAAAATGACCCACTCCAGAGCTAAGCGGTGCAGTATTTATCTATCTATCTACTAATTCCAGTAATTTGAACATGACTTTTGACATGTGTTTTTTACTGTGGCTGCTCTGTGTGTGTGTGTGTGCAGCAGCGTGCAGCGTCAGACGTGTCAGGACTGGCTCAGCTCCCTCTGGACTCAGGCAGCAGCTGACTGGCTCCGTCTCAGCAGCTTTTTGACTTAATGCGACGCTTCTCTTTGTGTTTGTCTGAGAATGAAACTCAGGTAAGTGGGATTACAATGAAAGTTAATGGACCTACACACACACACACACCACCACCCCCACCCCCTCACCCTCACCCCCTCCTCCAGAGATGCAGAGAAGTGAAGCAGTGTGATGGATTTTCCACTGATTTCAAGCTGTTGTTGACATTTTCCCTCTCGGTGTCAGCAGGAGAGGTAAACAACACGGAGGCTGTTTACTGAGCGTGGAGACGGACAGACGGATGAATTAATGATGAGCAAGAAGAAAACGACAAAGGGCAGACGAGTGCACAGCAGCACAACTTCTACAAACTGTGGTGGACTGTGTGTGTGTGTGTGTGTGTGTGTGTGGCTGTGTGGTGTGTGTGTGGCTGTATGGGATAAAATCCTTTTATCTGAGCAGGAGCCGTCTAGATACTGACACCAACCAGACGACAGACTGGATGTCTGTCATTATTACTAATTATTGAATTATCATTATCTTTGTTAGTAGTCCTGACTCCTGACCCTCATTCATCACAACCTTCTGTCACATCTGTTACTCTACTGTCTTCTACACTTTTTGTTCTGTTCTGTTTTGTTTTGTTTGTCCTTATTCTTGTTATCACCACACGTGTCTCATATGGTTTGTCTCTACACAATAATGCATAAAAAAAAGAAGATGACTGATTGAATAAATGAACAGTGCCTCTCCAGGTAAAAACAAAACAAAGACATACTGTGGATTTCTAACAGCATCCTCAAAAGTTTTCATCTCACTGCGGCTGACAGAAATCAGTCCTATCAAATGGCTGAATTGCATCTTTGGAGTCAAACTTTATCCAACCTCACATGAGTGAAACTGCTCCAGGAGCCAGATGAACCATTTATCCGTCTGTGCTGCTGGGAGCCGGATATCTGAGCCTTTATTACACAGTGTTTGTTTGTGTCACACGGTGTTTAGTCCCGAGGCCGACAGAGAGCAGAGGCTGCAGGTGGGAGCTGACTTTGACCAGCACACAGTCACCACAACCTGCAGCCAGACCGAGGTACAGACTGAACTCTATCTGTCCTCTGCTGATCTGATGGTGACCAGGCCACAGGGGGGGGGGGGGGAAAGGTCTGAGTCACTGGCGGTTCGGCCTAAAACATCCATCCCATAATAGGGGTGACAAAAGTAATCGTTTCAGAGGTGCATCAATATTCTTAATGGGAAGATTCTGGATCGATGCAGTTATGTCACATGATCGATTTTTAAATGCAAATAATTCATTCAAGTGTGATGATGTCGTTCACATACAGACTTCACAGTTTAAGTAGACTAAAGGCCTTTTCTTTTTCTATGTGTTCAGACTCTGAGGGAGCTGCTGTGTTGTGGAAATGCATTTAAATGATATTTTCTATTTAATTTTATGTAAATTTAAAGTTAAATGTAATGTTAAAAGTTAAATAAAAAATGTAAAAGCCATGTGTGGCAACATAGAAAATTGAGAATGTGATGCATTGAAATGCATGGTGTAATTGAATCAAATGAAATCATAGACTGGTGAATGGTAATGGGATCGGATGGTGAGGACAGTGAAGATGAACACCACTACCTCAGACCAGGGTGACTCCAACTCAACTGAGACAAATATCTGCGCTACAGACTGGAGCATCACAGTCAGACCTGTTGCTCTCCACAGACCCGAGATCAGACACCGACACTGAGCGTGTGAAGGTTTTTACCTTCGACAGGTGACGTCCTCAGTCTGTCACACAGTCCGTTGACGTCTCCGTATGAGCTCTCCAGCTTGACCTTAGCGTCCGGACCTCGGAGCTCCATGAGCGCGCGTAGATCCATGAGCGAGCAGCCGAACTCTGCCGTGTGGTAGGTGTCGGCCCGTCGGCCATGTTTGGACCCACGGAAAGAGTTATTGGCCATCTTCTCCTGCGGGACTCGACGGAGGCCTTCCCCGAAAAAAACAAGCTCAGTGGTGGGACTGAGGTGCAGATCCGGCCTGACAGGGACTCAGTGACTGTGGAGGAGAAGAGACGGATCAGGTTATCTCAGAAAACACAAAGGTATAACTGCTGAGGAAGAGACGTGACTGGACTTGACAGTTGAGGCAGAGTTCAGGACCAAGGTCACGTCCTCTGTGTCGGTTCTGAGGATGTGAGGAATTACACTCTGACACACTGTAGGAATCACTCTAGTTAAATTACACTTCTTGTAGTTGCTTTGAAATAGAATGACTCAAGTAAATATAATAATGGAATAATAATAACCAACTTCATGACAGTTATACTGCCTGATGATGCACTTTAATGAATCTCATCCTATCACAAATAAATGAATGAATGAAAATGAACTTTTGGTGGTTAGTTAATAAATGTATCATTGATATGACTCCATTAAAAATGAACCTAAAATAACACATTTAAGTATCACCCAGACTGTTTAGGTGGGACAGTGAAATGGCCTTTTTCTTTCATCTAAATTCAGCATTTGAAGCTGGCGATGACTGTTGAACTGGTGTGAGAACATGAATTTGTCAAGTCATCTGAGCTGAGAACAGACTCCATCTCTCAGGACAAAACCTTATTCTGTTGCAGCAGCAGGAGTGAACATACTCTGTTGCTGCGGTCCTTCTCTTATGGTTTTATCATGGCACTTGTTTGTGACTTGTCTCTGATATGAATTAATTAATTTTATGTTATCCACCAGTAAAGGTCCCCAGACACAGATTTCATACTCATAGCCATCAGCAGAGTACAAACCAAACCAAACCACATAGATTTGTACGTTTCAAGTAGAATTCACACAAATAAGTTATTCTCTCTTAACTTCCAGGTCCTTTTTATGAAAGTAGCTACAGTAAAGACCTCTTCTCTGAAAAACCATCCAAACTTAACCTCATCATCAGTCCAAAACAACTCCCGCTTCACACTCTCCACTTTCTGAAATAAAAACTGCCTGGTTTCATCATACAACGGACAATGAAACAAGAAACAAAGGAATATTATATCCTCAATATAATATGTTGTTTTGTCAAGTACTTTGTGAACCCGCTGTATAAATAAAGTTGTTACTATTATTATGATGTGAAGCTAAGAACAAACTTCATGACAGACAATATGAATAAAAAGTCTCTGTGTTCTGAGCATCGGTAGATGTCATGTTCATGTGGTTTTGGGGTCTTTACTCATGTGAACAGACACACACATCTCTGCTCACTCTGCTCTCAGGACCAAACCACAGCCGGAGCGTCTGATTCCCAGCGAACGCTCTGAGCCTGAACGTATCTGACGGTGTGTGTGTGTGTGTGAACTGAAAGCCTTTATATTTGTTCCTCACAGGTTGTGACCTCTGCGCCTTCAACTGTAATCTGTGTCAATCAGTCAGCCGAGGCTTAATCTGAGCGAGAGAAGAGAAGAGAAGAGAAGCAGCCTGTTTCAGGCTGAAGGAGAGAAAGAAAAGAAAAGAGCTGCGGGACAAAAGTCACGACCGGCAAATAAACCGGTGAATAAAGCTTTGCTGCTGCTGAATAACTGATCACAACTAGCCGCACAAACACACACGGTATATTTAGTCCACAAAAGGAAACACACAAGAGCTAAACTCTGCTGCAACAAGGTAATATGAACTACACAAATGACAGATGAGTGGACTCAGGACAGAAACCCAGCTTGGAGGCGTTTGCTCCTGTTGCTTCATGAGTGCAGCGGAGCGACTGAGAAGAGCTTTACTTACAGAAACTTCCCCCATCGCCTCCTGTTAGCAGCAGCAGGTGTTAGCGTCGGTCCGATCGCTCTGAGCGGCAGCGTCACACACACCACGGCTCCAGAAACAGCCCATAACCCGGCCACCGGTCTGAGTCTGCAGACCCGCTCCCGGACCCCACGCGCTTTTACTCCCCCAAAAAAGCCGCCTGTTGTTGCAGAAATTGAGTTTGACCTTCAGCGGCTCTCAGGCTCTCAGGCGCAGGCAGCAGCGCTCCATCGGAGGAAAAAACAGGAGCTGGCTAAATGATTATCTGAGGAAAGCCTCGCTTAATCTAATTAGACAATCTGTGGCTTCAGTGAGCGCCAGAGAGAGAGAGAGAGAGAGAAAGAGACGCTGCTGCAGCTCCTCCTGCTGAGAGACACACCACCTCTACAGGTCTACACACACTACACTGCTTCTACACACACCACATCTACAGGTCCACTACACACACCACAGAGATCCAGACTAACATTTTAACTCAGAGGACAGTGGCTCCTAACTTCATTTTTTTTTCTTCTTTCTCTCAACTACCAAAACTATTATTGTTGTTGTACATATTAGTAATAGTCCAAGCTGTCAGATTTAAATATATTTGAGAAGACTTCAGCCTTTCAATTTCTTCATACTAATCTTCAACAATTCAAGTAATTTCCAACCATTTCATAGAGCCTCCTTCTTGCATGATGAAGAAGGAGGCTCTATCAAGATTGATTCAGCAATTTCTTCACTTAATTCAGCATTGTTTCAACAATTTATTCAGCTCATTCAGCTTCCAGCTTTCACCCGTATTTCCTTCAGGAAACGCAATTTGCTTCTTTTTTTTTTCCTCTCATTTGTGTAACTATTATTACCGTTGTTAGTAGTTGCAGTGCCACCATTGCACTGCCTGTATCATCACAGCTTTAAGTTGGTCACACCTGTTACTCTGTATTGTCTTGTATGGTTTGTGTTTTGTTTTGTTTGTCATATATTGTTTGTGTCTACACAATAAAAAAAAATATAAAAATTAGGAGCACAAGCAGAATATCTAGTGGCGCACATGCAGCAAATTCACTTGCAAGGCAAATACTGATATTTCCTTTTCATTCATGATCCTCACACACACTGACCTGAGACCTGTAATGACAGAGAACAGGTTCTTCCACATTTCACCAGTGTTACCAAAAACAAAACAAAAAAACAGTAAATTTACTGGTCGCACATGCACAAGTAGATGAAAAATGTACTCGCACTGTCTCAAATTTTAGGGGCAAAATGCTCAGAGTAAAACACACATCTAATCGATTAATCAATAACGAAAATAATTGTTAGTTGCAGCCCTACACACTAGATCTAAACAGGACAGGGGGGGTGAAAAAGGAATAGGTAGGTCAGTTTACTTTCCAACCAGCAGCCCCCCCACCCCCCCTCCACTCAGAGACAATGTGATGTCCTGTTCTCTGATGGCTTCAGTTGTTGTTCACAACTGTTGTTTTCATTTGTTACACACTCACACACTTCCCTTCCCCCCACCCTTTGAGCAGCAGTGATTCAGACTGACGTCAGGTGGCACACACACACACGTGACTTGCATACACACATGCACACACACACACAAAGGTGGATTACGGTGCACAGAGAAGCAGGGGGATTAACTGGACTCTCACACACACACAAGGTGATATCACTTTCATATCTGCATGACAGTGTTTTCACACTGAGCTACAGTGACGTTTGACCCCACACACACACTGATGGGAGCTACACACACTCATCCAGGGACAGGACATGTGAACACACACACACACACACAAACACACACACACTCAGTCGGCCACAGATCTGGATCTACGACTGGTACAAATGTCTGACATGAATTTTATAACTAGTGCACAGTGAACTTCATATTGTAACTCAGACGTGAGACTCATTGCGACAGAGACAGCTCTAGGTGAAATAAGTAAACTCATCTCATGAAGGAGATAAAAGTCTGTGAAATAAACTTGCCCATGCTGCTTGAATGGGCTCAGTCAGCAGCAGTGAGTAAACCTACCTGGGATCAGCTCACCTGTCTGTACGGTTTGTGTTTGCTGCCACTCAGTGGTCACACAGAGTCATCACACCGCAGAGCACGCCTTTTTGACTACGTCAAAGTCTTTCTGATTCTTGTGTGTGTTTTTTACAGGGGCTCTCTACCATCTTAACAAATCCAAAACATACTGTCATTCAAGCTAATCTAAAAAAATATATATATTAAAAATGTTTTTGTAATTTGCCTTTTGTACTGTAATAATTTATCTTGATGTGTGTTGCTGACTTCTTGGCCAGGTCGCCCTCGCAAATGAGATCTCGATCTCAATGGGTCAAATAAAGATTTAATAAAGAAATTAATTAATATTCAGTTGAACTTGTTTCATATTTCTTTGCATAGTAATGTGTTTATACTTTATATTGTTCTTAAGAGTAGCAGACATATAGGAAATGAATAAAACATGTCCTTTATCATCTTCATTTGGACATTTACTGTCTAAAACTCACAATTTTGTATTTT
The DNA here is from genome assembly GCF_905171665.1 of Trachurus trachurus. Classification (NCBI taxonomy): domain Eukaryota; kingdom Metazoa; phylum Chordata; class Actinopteri; order Carangiformes; family Carangidae; genus Trachurus; species Trachurus trachurus. The sequence continues at coordinate 29,710,735 of NC_139897.1, forward strand.
AAGGAACTGTGTTTTAATGCCTTTCTTTATGTTTTTTTTTTACCAGTAACTGATGCTGGATCACAGGAAGACATGAGCAAACCTCCAACACGTCCCTGAACGGTTTACGTGCAGGGTGTGACGTTGCGGAGGGGGCGTGGCCACGTCTTTCGAAACCGAACTGGAACAGCTGACGGTGACGTCACTCACCAACATGGCGGACTGGAACAGAGGTACAGTTTTTCGACACGTATTCACTTCTAAACATTGAGCCGTGGTAAACCGTGTGTAACGGCGCAGAGCTCCGGTTAGAGCGGGTCGACCGGGTGTAACGAGCCGAACGACGGAGCGGGTCAGCGGCTGTGTTTGGCCTCTGGGTCCGTCGCTACTTCACTTTGGGCCGAAAACAAGCCTGTAACTTAGCGGGGTCAGCTAGCCGAGGAGTTAGCTGCTGGAGTCCTTACAGGGCTGCTGAGCTGAACTTTTATCAGGTGTAAACGACTGTGAACGGAAGATAAACAAGTCCAAAAAATATTACCTCAAATTGTCATAACATGTCAGATAAACTGCGCACGGTTAATGTTTAACTTTACAGCGAAGAGCTCCTCTGACCCAGAAACTGGTTTGTTTACTGCAGATTAGTCCAAACAATCACACTGTATGCTGGTCTGTGGGACAGTGACAGAGACTACGTCGTTTTTTTACTGTCGGAAATATTTCATGGTAAAATATTTGTGTCCTTGTGTGGGTGTTTCAGTTAGATTGGAAATCTTTAAAGGTCATTTACATTGGATTCTGGGGCTACAGTCACTTTCAAAGTCCCTCACTACTGTTAAATGGACATAGGTTTGACTGTTTTTCTTCATAGATGTCACTAGTTGCTGCACAGTTATTAGGATTACTGTTAAATTGTGACAGAATGCTTTTAGATGAGATATTCGAAAGATGCATAACAGGTGCTAGGGAGAAAATAATCTTTACATTTCTTTTAGAGATTTTCTGTATTTTACACCAAACAGTCTGCTGTACTAAGCCAAGAGGAGAATGATATTTACTCAAATTTTGACATCATGGATATGACTGGAGTGGTATCTATTTCCATAGCACCACTAGATGGTGTAGTCGTCATGTTATAATCATAACATCTTCTACAGCAGATCTACATCATCTCTAATCAGCAACTCTGCTGTAATGCTGACAAATGGATTCTAGTTTTCATCGTTTGTCCTGTGGGCACAGAAAGCCTATCAAACATAGGCTATATTATTTATTCACGAAGAAAATAGCTTTAAGGCTTCCTCTTCTTAAATTATGTTCAGCAAAAAAGTAAAACTATCTTTCTATTTTAGTTTCAGTGTACAGTGGAGCCAGCATGCGGACAGATTTGTGGATATTTCTGACTCGTATCCCCGCTGGTCTCTGGCTGTCCCTACGCGACGTCGATGTCGCCGAATGCCGCGTCGCACACATTGAGATTACATTGGGCGACGCGGCACTCGGCGAACTTCGCAAGGAGCTAAACGTCGCAGACCAACTGTCAAACAGCGCTGTTCGAGCTAACGTTAAAGAAGCAGAGGTTTTCCCATGTCGATACCACAGTAAATTCACAATTTTAACCGTATTTTTTGTGTCTCTAAATTAAACAACACAATTAAGCAGGGCACAAGCGGCAATATGATTAGTTTTTCAAGTCAACAATGTCATCAAGCTCAGGAATTTACCTTTGACAGCTGAAGCTGTTTCCAGCGACTCCCAACGGTTGTTGTTAACAGCTAACGTTGAAAAGCAGTAACCTAGGCAACGCAATTTCTCTTTTCATCTAACTGAAAACTTTAAATCTAACTGAAAACTGCAGTTCCAACTTCCAACGGTTATGACGAGTTATGGTTTAACGTTAAAAAGCAGAATCGTTGCCGTTGCCGTTACCGCGGAGGGAGGGAGGGGCGCGAGGCGAGAGCACCGGCTGGTTACCTAGGCAACACAATGTAACTAGCTAATGAGCACTAGTAGCATCAGACATCAATTTTTTTTAAACTGAGCAAGAAGCAAATTTTACCCTGTCCCCAGCGGTTAAGAAATAAAGTTAAAGCAGAGATGAAGGAGTTTAGAAAATAATCGAACGGGATTTTTTTCAATTATTAATCTATAATTACCTACACAATATATCTAACAGTGTCTGGTGTAACGTTAATTGAAAACCTGATAGCTAGCTACCGCAGATCGGGGGTGCGACCATATTTCTAGCCCTCCAACGCAACACAGCTGAGTAAATTCAGATTAAAAAAAATGTAAGATAGCTCAGATAAGGACTTTTAAAAACTTACCACAGTGCGATCAGAGAGGAGTGACTTGTCAAATTTGTGTAAATCGCGCCGTTAGAAAGACGACGAGTTGTTCTTCTTCTTTCTGTTGAACTGACTGGCCGTTAGCAGGAAGCGCTGTGGTGCGTCACCGCCACCTACCGGCCGCAGAATGGAAGTGTAGCGCATTACAGTGACAGGAAAGGACATAATAACAAAGACGGTTTATAAATATAAATAAATAATACATGTAAATAGAGCATTTTTGATAATAATAATAGTGATAATATTAATAATAAAGGGGGGGGGGGTGATCATCAACTCTTTCAGGCTGTGGCCCAGTATAATCACTGGTCAGCATTATTAGTAAATCATAAATTGCTACTGTTTTCCGTTGCATGTTTTTAAGGTTGCGAGTAAAGTTTTATTTTTATAGCGTTTTTCACAGATAAAATCATAAAAGTGTTTTACAATAAAGTGCAAAGTGGCAAATAATAATCACATAAAAAATGTAAAAGCATTCCAATAAAATAACATATCCAAGGCAACCAATCAACTAAAAGTTTGTCTGAACAACAGCGTCTTTAGCTTTTAAAAAAAAAAAGTCTCACTAGAATCAGACAGACATAGGGACGAGGAGCAACAGACTGTTGTTTTCGTGTTTTCGTGTTGTGTTTGAACTTTTTCAAAGTGTAGATTTATACACCGCAGCCTACTTTTAGATCTGCAATGCAGGGACAAGATGAAAATCAGCTTTCAGCTCTTGTGGATCAATAGATATAACCTATATTGTTCCTGATACTTATACAAGAAATAAGCAGATACACTTATGGTGTATACTGCATGGTGAAGTAGCCTACTTTTTTATTTTATTGATTCACACATTCCTATTTCAGAATCTTAAATACATTCCCCGAAAATGTTGTCAGCACGCAAACACCTTATTGCAGGACAAATAGACAATAATAAGATCTAGGAGTGATAGTAAATAACCTCTCTACATAGAGCCTTTCAAGAAAGATGGATCATAATTGTATAGCAATTAATATAATATTTCCTTCACTGCAGGTTCTCAACCAATAAATTGCGATTAATTCTAATGTTTTCCATAAAAACCTCCTTTTAACAGATTGCTAGGAGAGTTTAGGGATGCTTAAATAGAAATTAATATACAGTTTTTTGAATCCTGTGTGTCTCCAGGTCATGGCTCCGTGGACGACTTGCTGGACGATGAAAACAAACGTATGGCCGAGAATCTGGCCACCAAAGTCTCCAGACTGAAATCTGTGAGTCCCAACAAACACCAGTTTCATCATTTAATAACAATTCAAACAACTGACAGAGATTTCACTCTTCTGTCTGTAGTGTGACCCCGCCTGAGATGATGCAAATTCTTATTTCTTGTGACTTGTGTTTCCTTTGCAGCTGGCGTACGACATCGACAGAGAGGCTGAGGATCAGAACGAGTATCTGGACGGCATGGTGAGGCCAACATCTGCATCTACCGAGCTGTTGTTCTCAGATGTGAACATTTGCTTCTCGTCTCTTTTTGTCTCCTTCTCCTTGTTTTACATAATAGTAAACTGTATATCTGAATGCTGGTTTGTATTTTTTGCTCCAATCTCTGAGACACATCAGTTGATGATGAAAATAATTGAACATGAATCACATCTGGATTCAAATGCTGGTTTTAAAAACGTTAGGGGGGGGAATGTTCAAGCTGACCTTTGTCCCATAAAACTTGAGAACCAACAGACTAAACCAGTTTCCCGGCCCCGTTAGTCACAGTCTCTGCTCCTTCTCCTTTTCAGGACTCAAACTTCCTCAGTGCGACCGGCCTGCTGAGCGGCAGCGTGAAGCGTTTCTCCACCATGGTTCGATCCAGCCGAGACAATCGCCGCATCCTCTGCTACGTCTCCATAGGCCTGGTCGTGGTCTTCTTCCTGCTCTACTACATGGTCTCCAGGATTCAACGCTGACGAGAGCTGGTCCTGATGTTGGAGCTCGGACTTTTGACTCTGACGTCATATCAGATCAGATTTACAGATTTAATCTCTGTGGGGTTTCCTGCGCAGGAGAGGACTTGTCTTTATTACTATTCTGCACCAAAGTGAAAAAACCAACAGGAAACGGACAGAAAACATTATAGTTTTCATTGAACCGACCAGCAGGAGAGAGTTTTCTGCTCATCACAGACTTTGAGCTTTCTTGTCGCAAGTCAGGAAGTCCTAATATGGGCAAACAGCTGAGAGTGACGGGTTGATGAAGTTCGGTAATGATTCACTGTCTCAGTTCCAGACGACACAGTAACTCGGTTCACTACGGTGGCCCTGAGGGCTCAGTGCACTGTAGCTCAAGAAAACACAAAGGCACAAACACGCCACAAATCTGACAACACATGCTACAAAAAAACGCGACACAACGGGGGACACGGTAAAAGAGACGGACCAGGCTAAAGGCTAATGCTAAGCTAACAGTCTATGTGATCAATACCATTACCAGAATTTTGTTCTTAATTTGCTTGCCTGGTTAAACAAAGGTAAAAAAAAAAAAAAAGTGATATTGACGTTCTAATAAACCAAACAAACTCAGCTTATTGTCAAACCCGCTAACAGGAAGCTGTCTGCACAACTTCTAAAGTCGAGAAAAGGAAGAAGGCCCAATTCCAATCCGACCCCTCACGGACTCACTGACTTAGAGGCGCGTTCACGGGAAGTCCGTGAGTGTGTGAGGGCTGTTCCGTTGTCAGATCATCAAGTCAGTGAGTCAGTGAATGAGCCCTTACTGCCCCCTTACCGTAAGTCAGCACCGATGCTGACTTTGGGTAGGGGAATTACCCACAGTTCATAGCGTTGTGAAGTCAAACACATGAGATGCCGTCGGAACGCAAGTGTTAAAAAAAAAAAAGAAGTAAATTACCACACGTAGTCAGAGAGAGCTCCGCCGCTCTCTTTATTGTTAATGGACAGGAGCAACAACCAAAAAAAAGAAAGAAAGAAAAAAAAAGAAGAAGTTTACTGTCAGTATTAACGTGCAGTTTGTGATTATTGATGATGATTTGATCAGATCTGATCCAGGAACATTTTGTTTTGAGTCCGTCCACCTCACACACCTTGTGCGCGTTGAAAGTACGTAAATTATCGGCCCAAGACCGGAGTCAACAACATGTTGTTGTCAAGGTAACGTGTGGTGAGAGTGTGTAAGTGCTGTTCCATTCATATTTACAGCATCTGGACCCTCACAGACTCTCACAGTCTGTCACTTAGAGCTGACGTCACTTTAGTCAGTGAGGGTTCAGGGCTTGAGTCTTTAGGGGGCAGATTGGAATTGGGGGGAACTAAAGACCCCAGACCGGTCCCTCGCTTTATGGTGTCCCCAGAAACACTTCCTGTTGTGCTGTGAGTTGTTGCAGCCTGTTTGTGTATTTGCAGGTGTTTTCTTAAGCTGCTGTGCATTGAGCGCTCAGGGCCACCATAGTTGACTATTCAAAAATATATACTGTATAACAAACTTAATGCTCTGAGGAAATGAAGGAAATAACTCAAATTGGAAAAAAAGAATATTATAATTTTCGGTTTAGGTGGCGAGGCAGCTGCAGAGAGATGGAGCACTATTGATCTTGTTCTTTTTTATAAAGTTTTAATTGGAAGTGTTATAAAAAGTAAAAGTTGACTTGAGTTTGCACAGTTTATGTCCCATTATGTAAAAGCTTTTATTGATGTTTTGTTGCAGCAGAGATATTGTCATGTCTGTAGCCATGTGGTGTGGAACTGAGACAGAGCAGCTGATGGTTTGATGTTTTCATACGGCTGCAGTTGATGGACAGGAGGCTGAGATACTGGGGGAAAAATGTTCACACAACACAACTTCATAATCCTGTTTTGATGAGTTTCAGTTCAGCCTGTTTCCTCCTGATTCAAAGTTTGGGAGCTGCCCTGTTCATGGTTTACAGCAACATTTTCTTTCTTTTTGTTGGTGAAAGAGGGTGAAAGGTGTTTAAAAGGTTTATAAAGAGTTTCCTTTCTAACATTCCAGGTCTATTTTTTATTAATACATGTGAAATAAATGGTTTTAATTTGTGGAATTTGTTTGGGATAATTGCTTTTACCATGATTCATTATGGTTCTTGGACATTGCATTTATGATGTTCTATTTCAGAAAAAGTGAATATTTTATTTTGATAAAATACAAAAGATATAAAGTTATAATTCAATAAAAGCCTCTATTCCAAAAATACATCACATCTGTGTCATTTCAATTGAAAAAAATGCTCATTTGAAATCCTGAATCACTGTTTTAAATTATAATTTTCATCTTATTTCATTTCAAAACTCAAGGCTATAAATGCTATTATTGTGAATTTGAAAAACAGACCATGAATACATTCTAGATGTATAAACCCTCTGCAGCTTAGTTCACATCAGATAGTTCCTTGTTTGAATTGGATTACTGGAGTAAATCCCTGCACTCACGAGTCACGACCAGCGTGTGCCAATAAGTGTAAAAAAAAACAATACATCACAGTCTCATTTCAATTGAAAAAAAAAAAAAACTAATTTGAAATCCTGAATCACCGTTTTAAATTATAATTTTCATCTTATTTTATTTCAAAACTCAAGGCTATAAATGATATTATTGTGAACTTGAAAAACATATCATGAATAGGCTACATTTTAGATGTATAAATATAAACCCTCTTTAGTTCACATCAGATAGTTCCTTGTTTGATGTTGGATTATTGGAGTAAATCACTGCACTCACGAGTAACGACCAGCGTGTGCCAATAAGTGTAAAAAAAAAAAAAAAAAAAAAGGAGAGTTATCTGCACACTTAGATCAGATGCAAGTTTCAGTTCTACTCTCCTTTTTGTACACTTGAATTGGATTATTAACATTAACAAAAAAAACATATATATACATGTATATATTTTTTAATAAAAATTCAAATCAATCAAAAATATTACAGCAAATACATGAAAAAGATCGATTTGTTTGGTTTGTTTCTGGCTGCTGTGTCGCTTCGGGGCGACTCGGGTATTTCCGGCTGTTTCCGGTGCATCGCTCTCTTCGGCTCGGCTTCGTAAAAAAAAAAAACAGTCGGGCTGCCCTCTTCCCTCCACAATACTAGGTCTCCTGATTCCTCAGCATTTCCGTTAATTTCGGTGGAAATATCACTGATCGATTGATTGACTATTGATTACCGTTAACGTGTGTTCTGTTCCGTAACCTCGGCCGGTCGGTTCGTGCCAGGCTCGGCTGCACTCGGAACCTGCTCGGAACGCGCGCGCTCTGCCTCCGCTGCTCGGTCGGACTCGGCTGTTGTCGTTGTTCGGCGGAAAAAATGGACGAAGCGGACTCGGCCACGAAGGCGCTCGGGCTGGATGAACCGCCCCTCGTCGAAGAGCCGCCGGTGGAGGGAGAGGAGGGAGCGGAGGAGGAGGAGGAGGAGGAGGGCTCGGATACCGAATCGGAGGCCGAAGTCACCACGATGGCGGTGATGGCGGAACCACCGGGAAACGTCGACATGGGAGCCGAGTCTCTGCCGAACTCAGACGAGGCCGAGGCGGCGTTTGCAGGTTGAGTAGCGAGGCCGCTGCCGAGCGTGGCGGCGCTAAAATACAACATGATGATGACAGAGAGAGAGATGTGCACAATAATAATGATAGGAAAGGACATGAATACAAATAGTTTCTTTTTATAACTCACACCCGGAAACATTTGTTGAATCTATTTTGGCATTTTTCTTATAGGCTACTACATAAAAATGATGGTTAGACCTCAACAGGGTTTTATCATTGGTTTCCATAATTATTCTTAGAGAGAAGGAAAATGCATGTTACCGTTTGATAACTTTGTTTTTATTTTTGGCCATTTCTTTATTCATAAAAGTAACGTACATTTAAATTCATAGCTGTTGGAAATTCATAGCTGCATCACAGTCTCACAGACAGCATAAAGTGCATAAAAACAGTTTGACATGTGCAAAATAATAATGATAGAAAAGGACATTAATACAAATTGTTTTTTTTTATATTCATATATTCATATAACAACATCCAGAAGCATTTGTTTAATCTATTTTGGCATTTTTCTTATACTAAATACAAATGATGGTTAGACCTCAGCAGGTTTATCATTGGATCCATAATTTTTCTTAGAGAGAAGGAAAATGCATGTTACTGTTTGATAACTTTGTTTTTATTTCTGGCCATTTCTTTACTCATAACAGTAAATTTAATAAGAAGACCCCTTGTTTGGTTGTTTCCCTGAAAAGAAATGGAGCATTGTTTTAAGTTACTCACTAATTCAACAAATCAAAAGGCTATTATGATAAATACTTTATTGATCCTGTAGGAAATTCATTTACCGTACTCAGCTGCATCACAGTCTCACAGAGTGCAGAAAGTGCATAAAAACAGTGTAAAAGAAAAATACCAATGAATATTTATAAGAAGATAGAAAGATAGCAGCTGATTAATATTCATAAAAAGATTAATAGCATATTCATAATAGCAATAGAAAAATAGCAACAGACTTAAAGGATCATAGGGCAGGATTTGAGAGAAAATACCGGAAAATACCCATGCGTTTTACGTTTTTTAAATAATAATGGGTGAGGAAGCGTTCAAAACCAAAAAGAACGAGCCCATCCGCGTATCTCTCGATTGCCCTGAACGGGGTCTGTGCTGCAAAATGTGCTGCAATTCAGGGGGTGAATTTCGCGCGCTGGCCGGCGGACCTGACGTCAGCGCGTCCACGACTGCCTTCGAATGGATCAATGGAATGGTACATGAAGAGGGCAACCGCGGCAGAGCCATTGATATAGTAACAGAGTGGCGATACTCCCTGTTATATCAAACGCTCTGAACCACGGTGGATCCAAATTACTGTTATTGCCAGCAAACGACCCAGCACAACTGAAAGCCCTGTTAAACCCCCCCCGCCGCCACTCTCTCTCCCCCTCCCTTCACACACGCACACAGCAGCAGGCAGGTCACTGACTTACACACCCTCTCCCTCATCACTAACTGTCTTATTATTAGCCGTTAGCCGCAGCTAGCGGTTACAAGCCGACGTTATAACTTTAACAACGTTATCAGGCAGGTGGACAAACGTCCTCTTTTGCCCGAACACGTCCACTTTTCACGTCCTGGCCGGCGTGTCCGCGACGCGTCCGTTTTTTTTTTTTTTTAATGAAATCATATGTCCGGTGTTGATTTGGTTTGCATGGGATCGCGGACTCTGACGATGCGCTCCGACACCCGGAACCGGCGCGTTAATTCTCGGTACCGGCCTGTAGGAGCCCATACAGATCCATGCAGAGGAGCTCAGAGGAACAGACAAGCAGCCCCCTGCTGCAGCACAGTGAAGAGGCAGGTGTGTGTGTGTGTGTGTGTGTGTGTGTGTGTGTGTGTGTGTGTCTGTCTGTCTGTCTGTGAGAGAGAGAGAGAGAGAGAGAGAGAGAGAGAGAGAGAGAGAGAGAGAGATAACCTACAGTAAAATACCCCCCCCTCCCCAGATAGGAAAGACTGCAAAGAGTAAAGTAAACAGTGAAGAGTCTGTGCGCGCTCCCGTGCCGGTGGCTTCGCTGGTTGCTGTAGTTACGCGCAGCGGCCGTCGCGTCACTGGCCGTTCTCATTAATCCTGCCCTATGATCCTTTAACATGAACATGAACATAGGCAGCTCTAAAACAATAAGTAAACTATCTTTACGATTTGAAACTTTATTATCCATTATCATCCATCATCCATCCACTTTCTTCAAATTTAGCAAAGATAGATTCAGACATTAAAAACAGAATTACAACTTTTAGAGTTGGTTTTTACACAAAAACAGAAGAATTAACTCAAATATAAATAATTAACATGCAGCTGTCATGATTTTGTACATGAATGTGGACATTTGCATCAGATTTCTTTCAGCGTAATGTCTGATGTCTGAATATACATGAATTTTTACTGGGAATAAAATAGGGAACCGAGCTAAACTGATGAATTTGCAGATGAAAAGTCAAAACTAGTTCCTAAAGAAACTAGTTTAACCCTATAATCCCCAACTTTGACCTTGTTTTTATTTCCTTATTTCCAAATTCCCGTGAATTACATTTGATGAGTGATTTTTTATTCTAAGATTTAAAATTTAAGATGGTTTTTATTGTCATTAATAATATAATAAAAGAAAATACTGTATACAAAAACAAAACTATGCAAGGTGCTTGACACATAAATCACAATCAGTCCTAAACAAACAGATGCACACTGATTATAATATTCATACTGTCATGGTAACACACATCTGTAGCGGTGTTAAAGCAGCTGTATTGATCTGTTGGTGTGATGATATTAAACATCTGTATCTCTGACTTGTCTTGGACCAGAGGTGACGGCGGTGACGGTGGGGGACGTCCACAACGCAGAGGACAACGTCTTCACCACGACCGTCGCCACGTCAGGAAGCCTCCCTGAACACGTGCTGGTAGATACACACACACACTGATGATCTCAGTGCTGCCTCAGATTAGATGAGCTTCAGAGAGAATCAGATTTATTGGCCAAGTATGCTTCGTACAAAAAGGAATTTGACTCTGGTTTGCAGAGTTCTCACATAAAAGACGTAAAGAATAATAAGAATAATACCAAAAACAAGTTAAATAAGATAAGATAGATAAGGTAGAGTGGTCAGATTGTATTGTACAGTCACATGTAGAGCAAATAGACAGTGAGGTGAGATGGAACATTCATTAGGTCAAAGTCCAGTTTTATTGTTTCCTTTGTGCAGAACTATGAGTTTCCTGTCCTGGTCATTTATGCACATTGAATTACTCATGAGTCATGTTTACCCACACATGTACTTCATGCTCCCAGGATGCTGCAGGTGCACATCTGTAATCTGATGATGCTGCTGTCTAACGTGTCTTTAAAAAGGAACTATGCAGGATTTCTCCATCTTTACCTTTATTAACCAGCTCCAGAGTCCTAGTTCTGGTTAAATAAATGACTTGTAACTAGTTCCAGGGAGAGTGGAGCTCTCTGCCTTCCACCTAGCGTCTCTTGGCTGAAAACCAAACTCGTGTCTCTCGTCTCCATGGCGACACCACCACACAAACGTAACGTGCCCCGTAACCCGTAATCTCTTGTTTATGACAGATGAGACTACACAAATATACACATGGTAACATGGTAGATGATAAATAACGTTATCCACCGCTCCATGGATTGATTTCTCACCAGCTTCGTTGTTGGAAACAGATGGCAGTTAGGATTCTCACATTAAACTGCTTTAAAACAATAAGCGAACTACATTACCTTCAACAGTCTATGCCTTTTTTTTTGTTTTACCAAACTACTACTACAAAACTACTTTAACTGCAGCTTAACGATTTGAAACTTATTATCGATCATTGATACCTTATTGATATGACACAGTTCATGTAATCCTATTCAGTTTAACCACTGTTCTCAAATTCAACAAAGATAGATTCATGAATGAATGACAGAATTACTTTTAGAGATGGTTAACTCAAATATAAATAATTAACATGCAGCTGTCATGTTTTGTAAATGAATGTGGACGTTTACATCAGATATCTTTCAGCATAATGTCTGATGTCTGAACATACATGAAGTTTTACTGGGAAAAAACAACTTTTAGAGTTAGTTGTAGGATAGGATAGAAAATGTATTGATCCCCAAGGGGAAACTGCTTTGCCACCCGATAGAAACACATACATCCACTTAACAAACAATACAAACAATTCCATCGCACAAAAATAGCTGTATCGACATGATTGGATACCTCATACGACAGAGTACTCAAAACAAGTGAATTAAATTGAGTTGAGTTATTAAACAATAATGATTAACATGCAGCAGTCATGTTTTTGTAAATGAATGTGCACATATGCATCAGATTTCTTTCAGGGTGATGTCTGATGTCTGAGCATACATGAAGTTTCACTGGGAATCAAACAGAGACTCAAGCTAAACTGATGAGTTTAAACTAGTTCAACCCTAACCCCTAACTTTAGTCCTGTTTTTATTTGTGTGTATGTGTTTTTCTTATACAAATATGAATACTTTATTACTATTTCTGTTTCATCAAATCAAATTCCTGTGTTTTGTTTACATTTAATGAATACAGTGATTTTTTTATTCAAAGATTTAAGATTTAAAGGGACAACAAGGAGTTTTGGAAAAGCGAAGTGTTTTCACACTACATTTATGAGCCTCCGTGCACCATGAAATTCTTTCACCGGTGCAAGACAGACTCATGTTTTCATTCATCAAGAATTAAAGTCAGAGGTTCGAAGACGATCACATACCGTCGTAGTTCCGACCATAAACGCCGATTCGGCGGCGTTATTCTCATGACTCGCCACGAAACCGCCACCACTAATAATAACAAAATAACGATAGAAACAAAACGATATATTTATCGAAAATGGGCCCATTAACAAGTGTGGGTAGCGGAGATTCATCCACATTAACGTCAGACTTTTTTATAACCAAATAGAAACTCCTCGTTGTCCCTTTAACCGCACATGGCCGAGAGGAGGGTTATTAGCAACACAGTGGAGAAGAGATGGGACTTGTAGAGTTCATCTTTAATCCACCTACAGGAGCCCTGAAGGGCCACTGCAGCCTCAGTCATCACACCGATCGTTGCCCTCTGCCCTCAGAGTGTGTGTGTGTGTGTGTGTGTGTGTGTGTGTGTGTGTGTGTGTGTGTGTGTGTTACAGAGTGGGAGGACGACCCTGCAGCTGGGTGAAGGTCTCAGTACCCAGAAGGCCACTTTGATTGTGGTTCACACTGACGGCAGCATCATGGAGTCGACCGGCTTCAAGTCCGCCACCGCCATCGCCCCAGGTGTGTGTACGTGTGTGTACATGTGTGTGTGTTTCAGGATCCTGCGGTATCCACAATGACCCAAATTATGAATAAAAACCTTGATCTTGTTTGTTTTGTCCCGTGCCGTGCCCCCCCCCCCCCTCAGGGCCTCCGAGCACGCCGACCCCGCTGACCCCCCCCCAGGACAAAGACTCCTGCTCCAAGTACAACTGGGACCCGTCGGTGTACAACAACGAGCTGCCGGTGCGCTGCAGGAACACCAGCGGCGTCCTCTACAAGACCAGACTGGGATCAGGTGACCAGCAGCTCACACCTGTAGCCATGGCACCTGGCAGTTACCATAGAAACGGGTCCTGGTTCAGGTCGTTTCTAGTGTTAGTAGCTTATATTAGTAGGGTTACATGCTGTCATTCCGACATCCCACCATTTAGACAAGGCTTTCAATATAAGGAAATGTGCGTTACTCAACAGGTGCCTCCCTTCTTTAAGACATGCTGATAGAGGAATACCCACATGGTTGTGTGTAATTACACAGCAGAGCGCAGACAGGGACTAGTCTGCCTGTCTAGCCTCTACCTGCTCTTTTTACTAAACTTAACCAACTCCTTTCTTCATTGCCTAATCCCAACCAGTGCAAAATCTCTTTTGGGGAAAAAAAACGCTATTAAAGGAATTGTCAGAAAGGCAGGATGTTTAAAAAAAGAAAAAAATACCGTCATTCTGACCATAGGAGGCAAAAATTGTAGAAATTATGGGACATTTGATAGAAAATTAGGTGTTGCCATTTAGTAGTAATAGTTTCCATTACAGGTTTTTGCAAAATAAAAGTGATATTTCTGAAATTTCGAAAAAAGTGCAGGAGTTTCCATTGAAAGGTGTTTTGCGAATCAAAGAGGGACAGTAAGTTATGAATGAGTCGTAAACACTCATAAAGTCTAGTCTCGCAATATCCCATAATTCTCTTAAATTCTTGTCCCGTGAGACTTCACTTTGAGGAAGATGGACGTAAGCATCTTGCAATGGCAATGAAATAATGTAAACAAATCTTATGAAATACAATGAAATATGAGCAGAAATAATTAACACTTATTTATTATTCTACTCACACACAAAGCTGCTCCAAGCTCTGCACAGTCAGCAAGTAAAAGAAAGAGAAAATCTTAACCCATGTGCGGTCCTCTAGTTTTTTTTTTATCATGTGACCTGAACAACCAATGAAAATGCAAACATCAAAAATATTGTGAAAAATGCTGCATTCCTCTTAATGACCCATAGGAGGTGCTATAACATTTAACATACAAACACATGGAACATCACAATATTATATATATTATATGTATCAGCGGCCATGAATGAGGGATTTCCTGGAGAGGATTGTGAATGAGGACTGTGGATACAAAACTTCATGATGACCCAGAATACGTTCAATCAGCTGTGTGATGTTCTTGAACCGAAATAAGTGTTTCCATAACACTTTTTTTTATCGATATACGTCTGAAAAAACCAACTCATGAGAGCGTAAAAATGTTTTAGCGATATTTGCAAGGTTTTTTTGAAATGTTGGTGTTTCCATTACCTGTTTTTTTTTATTGCAATATTTAGGTTTTGTGCATCACAACTAGTGTCCAAGAAAGCAAAAATCAGGCTGTTATAATTTGTCCTGTTTCTGTTGTTGTTATGTTCAGGGGGTAAAGGCCACTGCATCAAACACAACCAGCAGTGGTTCACTCCCACGGAGTTTGAAGGTCTGGCAGGACGAGCCAGCAGCAAAGACTGGAAGAGGAGCATCAGGTACGCCGGCCGACCGCTGCTCTGCCTCATACAGGTGAGACCACACACACAGAGTTATAAACAATACAAATGTGTAACGTTTATATTTATTTATTATTGACAGAGTATAGTTTAATTTAGATATATTTCATTCTATCTTAAATATAGATCTTTATTGTTGTTATTATCATTTTTAATATGTATTGAATTTGTATATGTGAAATACTGCACTGCTATACAATAATTTCCCACCAGGATTAAAATAGTGTTTGTGATTCTCATTCATATTTTCCAAGACACTCAAATAAAAAATAAGAAATACATATCACTCAGCATAGTGTAAATCAGGTAAAGAACTGGGGGCATCCATTAATGACAGTCATTAAAACCAAACAAATACTAACACAGCACAAGTTTATAAAGATGTACAACTGTATAAGTACCAATGCTGTACTACACAACATCACATCAAACACATTGTACTGCTTTTGCTTTTATGAATGGGGTCGTGTATATGCATATTGCACTTGAAATACATTGGTGTAAACTTCTATTTGACATATTTACATGTTTTTCTATATGGTCCTCCTATATCTTCCATGTAGGACATCAAACCGTACAAGTTTTCACCCAGATCAGCTGATTGTTGTGTGTGTGTGTGTGTGTGTGTGTGTGTGTGTGTGTGTGTGTGTGTGTGTGTAGGAGCGTATCCTGAACCCCCACGCTGCCTCCTGTACCTGCGCCGCCTGCTGTGACGACCCGACGGCGGTGAGTCACTTCAGATGTGATCAGTTCTGTGTGTCTATTGTGTGTTTAACTTCACAATCAGGATGATTTAATTTAAACAAATTCAATTAAATTAAATTCATTTTCTGGTTGTAAAGTCAAAGCTGTGTAACTTTGGTCACTTAAGACGTTCATCTGAACAAACCTGGTTCTTCTTTACTCAGTGTTTTCATCATATTTCTCCTTTTACTCAGAGACTATGAAAGAAAATTAGATCGATTTCCTCCTTCCCAGCAGCAACATGGAACAAAACCATGAGCTCACAGCTAAAATAATTATTTTTCATGACGTTTTTTAACATTGTGCAGGTTTGAAGGTGTGATCTCTCTCTCTCTCAGTGTCCAAAGGACGGCGGTAGTGAACCTCTGGCAGCAGAAAACATCAGTATGGTAAAAGTCCCTTTAATCCCATTATGATCAGACACTACTTCTTTTGTCCCAACATTTCACATTGGTCAAGTTTTAGCTTCATTAGTTAAAAAACAAAAAACAAACATCTCATTGTCTCTGTTCGAAGTTCTGGTCATTCATGTTTCTTCTTGTCCGTCCAGACCGGTCCGGTTCGTCTCTTCGTCCCCTACAAGAGACGGAAGAAGGACACAGATCCTCCGCTGGTTCTCCCAAAGAAGGAACTTCCTGTCACCAAAAACATCACGTTGACCCCTGGGACCACATGTACGTCAGGTGACCTCGGTCCGACAGCTGAATACGACGTTAAACCTCTCAGAGCGTCGCTGCAGGTTGTCCCGTTGTCTGACACGTCGTCTTCTGTCCTCCTCCAACAGTCACCGTGTCTCCGTCAGGACAGTTCACCACCTCCGGGGCCTTGACCTTCGACCGCACGCCAACCGGTGACGCCGCCGCAGCCGCGGCCGCCGCCACCATCATGTCAGAGGGCTCGGCGCAGAGCGAGGTCTTCGCCAGCACCGCAGGTACCGACCGTCCGTCTGTAGAACGGTTTAGAGCTTCAACCACAAGTCCATCAGTCTGTGAGTCGAAGGAGAGAAACTCATGAAACTAACTACAGGCAGAATGATCAAACAGTTTAAGTGTTCTCAAGTCCAAAACAGGTCCCTAATCCAGACCAGAATCGAGACCCAAAGGGTCACAGGTCATTGGACTCATGACTAGTTTGACTCAGGTCCATCTACAGGTCCAACAGATGTTTTCTGCAGGTCCATGAGGTCCTATAGGCACTAAAGGTCCAACAGATTTTTTTTACAGGTCCTGCAGATCTTTCAATAGGTTCTAATTGTCTTTTCATAGGTTCTACAGATCTTACTGGTCCTAACAGTCTACAGGTCTTCCTAACGGTCCTACAGGTTCCTCTACAGGTCCTACAGGTCCTTCTACAGGTCCTCAAGGTCGTTCATACAAGTCCTTCTACAAGTCTTGCCGGTCCTAAAGGTCATACAGGTCTTTCGACAAGTCTTATTGGTCCTAAATGTCCTACAAGTCCTTCTACAAGTCCTATTGCCCCTAAATGTCCTAAAGACCTTTCTACAAGTCTTGTTGGCCCTAAAGGTCATACAGGTCCTATCGGTCCTTCTACAATTCAATTCAATTGATTTTTATTTTCCCCAAGTGTCAATTTGCTGTGCAGGTCCTATGGGTCAACACACAGGTCCTACAGATCTTACTGGTACTAAAACTCCTACAGGTCTTTCTACAAGTCTTACCAGTCCTAAACGTCCTACAGGTCTTTCTACTGGTCCTAAACGTCCTGGAGGTCTTTCTACAAGTCTTACTGGTCTTTCCAAAGCTCCAGTTTTCCTTTGTCTTCTGTGAAAGTAAACTGGAGATATTTTGGTTTGGTTGAACTGTTGGTAGATAAAAACAAAACCAAGACCTTTGAGGACATCATGAAAAGATTTCATGAAATCAAACGTTTCCATCGGGTTTAGAAAATGTTCACAAAGCTCAAACCTGAGTTAAAATCTTTGACAGAATCTTTTCTACGTGACTCCGTCTTCAGTTTGAACGCCTCCTTTACACTGGTGGTCCCCCTCACGGTCCTTAATGGTTTGTAGAGGAGTTTCCCGCCGACCGAGGCCGATCCATCATCCTATCCAGCTCTCTGATTGGCTGCTGCGATGCTGTAATGAGCTCTCAGGAGACCGAGGATCTGTGGCTGAATAATGAGTCGCGTCCTGATTTTCTCCACCTGAGCGTCACCTCCCCTTCAGAGGACCAATCAGAGATCTTCTCACATCTCCTCAGTCACAGACAGACAAGACCAACGCCGAGGAACCACATCTGATTTATTAATCTTTTCTGGGGCAAATAATTGATCCTTTATTTATAGAGATCCATTATTAATGAGCTGCTGGACAAATCGATTACTCCTAGAGAAATAATAAACTTTATGACCATATTGGATCTAGAGCTCAAATGTGAAAATATCCATGTTTAGATTAAAAACAAACACTGATTAGACCATTTTAACCAGACACTCTGATTGATGTGTTTAAATCTTCTGAATAAAACCAAAGTCAGTGACGAACCTGACGTCAGACTTTCATTAAAACCTGTTCACACACAAAGTTTGAGTCAGACCAGAAACACACTTAGTTAGCACTTAGCTTAGCATGTCGTCTCAGTTTGTGTCAAAGTCCACCAGTGCTAATTTTCTGAGACAGAAAGGATTAAAAACCTCAATTAACAAACATTCATGCGTATAAAACTAAAAATATATGAAATAAAGTGTGTATGTTTGGATGTATGAGATCATAAAAAGGCTGCGTTAATATGGATTAATATCAGGAGAGGAAGATGTTTTATACACTGAGGATTGAACAACCCAAAGACTCAATGTGACAGGACTGATAAATTAAACCAGCTTTTTTATCATCAGATTAACTTATAAAAAATAAAGCATTTATTTTCAAAAGAATGAGCTGGAAGAGAGAGGGCAGTAAATATCTGAGTTTTTAACTTGAATTTTCAGTTTTAAAGTTGCAGATTTCGAGAAATAAATCAGATCTAAGCCACAGATTTGGGAAAGTTTGTAACTTTACAAGGAATTCTCACAGATTTGTGTTTCTCTTTTTCTATCGAAGAAGGAAACATGTCAACACTTTACAATGTTAGACAGATGTCCATTGTTTTGCTCTATGCCTCATGAGTATTTAAGTTTATTTAGCTTTTTTCTCATTAAGTTCCAAATTTTTCTCATAAATTTGGGAATTTTTCTTGTAAAGTTAGGAGTTCTTTTTGTGATCATTTTTTGTCTTAATAATGTCAGAAATAAGTGATATTTTTCTCACGAATTCTTGGCTCTAAACCTGAAAATTCAGAGTTTTAAACTCAGATTTTATTTTGACAAACTGCACCACACACTGAGGTCGGACAGTCTGTGTTTTTGTCTGAGAGACCAAACCCAGGGAGAGAAAAACGCTAAACTCAAGTAGAAACATTGAAGGTTTTTCATCATCATTCAGCATCATCAGCATTTCTATCAACTCCTCTTTAAAAAAAAAAAAAAAACTCATCTACATTCTGGCGTAAGAGAAAACGCTCAGAGAGACTTCAGAGTGAAAATAAGAGGAACGAGTGACGACTGATGAGTCCTGACAATAATAACTCACTCTGCTGTACAATAAATTGACAAACACACACACATGTTCCTCAGGACGCGGTGCAGATGGATGTCCAGTTATTTCTGGAGCGGTTTGTTCTCAGAGGAGCTGGAGCTGTCGTTGTGTTGTATGTGGGTCAGAGAGAGGGAGGACGTATAGAGGACGTATGGACAGTTGGACACACTGACCTGCTCACAGACACACACACACACACACACACACACACACAGAGATGTGTTTAAAGTTTAACAATCGATCATTCAGAGAAAAAAAACATGATCAGTTTAGTCCCAAGATTCAAGTGAAGGAAACTGACTGATGACATCATCGCTTCATTTCATCACAACAGTCAATTAATGTCTTCTTCCTGTCCTCCCTCCTTCTCCCCTCCTCTTTTTCCTCCTCCTCCCCCTCCTCCTCTCGCTCCTTCTCCTCCCCCTTCCTTGCCCACCTCCTCTTCTCTTCCCCCCCCCCTTGTCCACCTTATCTCCCACCCCCTCCTCTTCTCTTCTCTCTTCTTCCACCTCCTTCTCTCTTTCTCTTCCTCCTCCTCCCCTCTTTTCCCCCACTTTCCTTACTTTCCTCCCCCTCATTCTCCTCCTCTTCCTACTCCCACTCCATTCCCCCTTGTCCTCCTCCTCCTCTCGCTCCTTTTCCACTTTCTCTTCCTCCTCCTTGCCCACCTTCTCCTCCACCCGCTCCTCTTCTCTTCTTTCTTCTTCCACCTCTTCCCCCTCCCTCTCTGTCTTCTCTCCTCCTCCTCCTTTTCTTTCTCCCCCTCTTTCTCTTTCTCCTAATCCTCCTTCTCTCTTCTTTCATCTCCTCCTCTTTCTCTATCTCCTCTTTTTCATCTTCATCCTCCTCCTCCTCCTCCTCCTTCTCTTCCTCCCCCCTCTCCCCCTCTCCTCCTCCTCTCAGTGTTGACAGCGTTACCGGCCCTCGCCGTGGCTCCTCAGCCCGTTCAGGCCAAGTTGTCGATGACGACGATGACGACGACGACGATGGCGTCCTCCTCTCCCACGGCGGGCCTGGTGGGCGGCCTGGAGGCGGGGCTGGTGGGGGGGGCGGGGCTGATGGGGGGGGCGGGGCCGGCCGGCGGCGAGGGGCAGAAGAACACCTGGCTGTACCTGGAGGAGCTCGCCAACACGCTGCTTAGCAACGTGCAGCAGCTGAAGGTCCTGATCGACCAGGCGAAGACCAACGGAGAAACGTTCAAGAGCCACGGAGTGAGGAAGGAGGTGAGAGGAGGTCACCGGTCTGATAGAATAGAATAGAATGGAATAGAATAGAACGGAATAGAACAGAATAGAATAGAACGGAATAGAACAGAATAGAATAGAACGGAATAGAATAGAACGGAATAGAACAGAATAGAATAGAACGGAATAGAACAGAATAGAATAGAACGGAATAGAACAGAATAGAATAGAATGGAATAGAATAGAACGGAATAGAACAGAATAGAATAGAACGGAATAGAACAGAATAGAATAGAACGGAATAGAATAGAACAGAATAGGTACTTTATTGTCATTCAAATACACAGTGTGCATAGAACGAAATTTCGTTTCACTGACTCTTGTCACAAACAAAAAACATGTATGTATAAATAAATTAAAAACAAGACAAGTGAGGTCGATCGGTCAATAAAGTCTATGTGCAAAAAAATAACTAGGCTATTTTTATATTTAAAAGGATCACAGTTAAAGGGATAGTTCACCCTAGAATGATATTTCGCTCATTATCTACTCACCCTCATGTTGACTAAGGGCTGGAAGAATTTTCAGATTCCACCGTCCCTTCTCTGAGTTACAGGGGGTCTCGGCGTAGCAGTGCATTTCAATGCAACGGTTGCAAAGGGACACCAGAGCTCTTCGTAAAAAAACACACAAAAAAAACATCCAAATACCTCCATGATGCTCGTATGTAATGTCCGTCTTGTGCTGAAGCCCCAAATTGCGTAATTGTCCCGAAAAAAATTAAATAAGTCTATATTTTAAGCTTGTTTGTAGCGGAAGCTTCTCGAAGCTCCTCTTCCTGGTCCGTCCAAATCTCGCGTGATTTGCGCCGGCGTCAGTGCGGTTACTGCGAATCACGCGAGATTTGGACAGACCAGGAAGAGGAGCTTTTTTTTACGAAGAGCTCCGGTGTCCCTTTGCAACCGTTGCATTGAAATTCACTGCTACGCCGAGACCCCCTGTAACTCAGAGAAGGGACGGTGGACTCTGATAATTCTTCCAGCCCTTAGTCAACATGAGGGTGAGTAGATAATGAGCGAAATATCATTCTAGGGTGAACTATCCCTTTAAAATGTTAGAAGTGGCATGTGATCTGAGGAGGAGATACAGCATCGATATTAACTCCTATTATTTACTCCTCTTCTCCTCTTCCCTCCTTCTCTTCCTTCTTCTCTCCTCCTCCTCCTCCTCCCCCTCCTCTTCTCTTCCTTCTCCTCTTCTCTCTTCCTCTTCCTCCTCTTCTCTCCTCCTCCTCCTCTCCTCCTCCTCCTCCTCCTCCCCTCTATGTGTGTGTGTGTGTGTTTTCAGTGTGGTTTCAGTCAGTCGTTTGAGAACCAGATCTCCTTCCAGCAGACGGACGACTCAGAGGTGAAGAGGAGCGCTGACATCACAGAGATCATCATCAACGTACGACACACACGCACGCACGCACGCACACACACACACACACACACACACACACACACACACACACACACACACACACACACACACACACACACACACACACACTACATTATACTTCTGCGCATTTCCCCCTTCTATTAGTTTATGGCAGACACCGCGGATATGCATGGAAACAGAGACGTTCTTTGAGGAAAAACACAAGCACGTTGCAACGAATTTCCCTCTGTTCTATTTCTGATTAACTTAAATTTAATGTAGACCGATCAGTTAATTGTAAAACATTTATTTATTGATGTAAATGTGGTGATTTCTGCACATACAGACAGCGCCAAGATTTAAACTGTGTGTGTGTGTGTGTGTGTGTGTGTGTGTGTGTGTGTGTGTGTGTGTGTGTGTGTGTGTGTGTGTGTGTGTGTTGCCTCTGCAGCAGATGTGTGTGAACTGTGGTCGAGTGGCGATGAGCGAGTGTACGGGCTGTCACAAGGTCAACTACTGCTCCACCTTCTGCCAGAGGAAGGTAAGAATCTATCTATCTATCTATCTATCTATCTATCTATCTATCTATCTATCTATCTATCTATCTATCTATCTATCTATCTATCTATCTATCTATCTATCTATCGTTCTATCTATCTATCGTTCTATCTATCGTTCTATCTATCGTTCTATCTATCGTTCTATTGTTCTATCGTTCTATCTATCTATCTATCTATCTATCTATCTATCGTTCTATCTATCTATCTATCCTTCTATCTATCGTTCTATCTATCTATCTATCCTTCTATCTATCGTTCTATCTATCGTTCGTTCTATCGTTCTATCTATCTATCTATCTATCTATCTATCTATCTATCTATCTATCTATCTATCGTTCTATCGTTCTATCTAGCGTTCTTGCGTTCTAGCGTTCTATCTATCGTTGTAGCGTTCGCTCTGTCTATCTATCTATCTATCTATCTATCTATCTATCTATCTATCTATCTATCTATCTATCTATCTATCTATCTATCTATCTATCTATCCATCCATCCATCCATCCATCCATCCATCCATCCATCCATCCATCCATCCATCCATCCATCCATCCATCCATCCATCCATCCATCCATCCATCCATCCATCCATCCATCCATCCATCCATCCATCCATCCATCATGTTTTTCTCTCTCTGCAGGACTGGAAGGATCACCAACACACCTGCTGTCAGTCGTCAGGGGGCGTGTCCATGCAGGACGAGGAGCCAATCACAACCATCGACATGGACAAAGTGAAATGAAGGAGTCACATCCAACTCAGCTTTTATTGTGAAGGTTTTCCTGTCGGAGCAGCAGGTACTACTTCCTGCTTGGGGCTTTTATTGTGAAGGTTTCCCCTCGGAGCAGCAGGTCTGTGATGAACTCCTTGTAAATAAACGGCACTGACTTTTTTTTTTACTCCTTTTTCTCGTTGGCTTCCAAAACACTCGGAGTTTGACCGACACACTTCAGGAAACAGGAAACTGTAGCTACGTGAACAACATGTGGACAAAACTATAATATTTATCACAACATGAGACTTTCTTTATCTCTGATTGGTCGGTTATTTTCCACATTACTGTGATTAATTCTTTAAACGGTCACATTGATCATGATTTTTTTGTTTTTTATTCCTTATCCTCCATGTTGTGTCTTTGTTGAAACTTGATTCTGTTGCCATTTAAATCTGCAGTGACGTCCTGCTTAAAGAAACAAAAGGTCAAACACATCAATAAAAGAAAAAATAAGATTGAATTTAAACCTCGCCCTGTCCCGTCCAGAGCTCTGACCTGAATTATTTATTTCACTTTTCTAAATGTTATCGTGCTATTTTTGTTTTGTATGCTTCTTTATTGTGATTCATGTTTCACATTATAAAGGTTTTTTTTTTATTTTTATTTTTTACCTTTTTATAATGATGTTTATGATCCAGGTTTTTTTTTTAGTTCGGTTCATCATCATCATCTCTCTGGACTTTTATTTATTTATTTTTGATACCTGCAGCAGTGGAGTATGGAAGCCCAGAGCTGCCACTATTTCATTTACCAAAGCAGCTGTTTAATGTTGATGTCCAGTTTGAGTTCAAGTTGCACATTTTGTTATTAAATGGCAGTTTAATATTGTCTGTTGTTTACAGGATGAATAATATGCATAATTTATAC
The DNA here is from genome assembly GCF_905171665.1 of Trachurus trachurus. Lineage (NCBI taxonomy): Eukaryota > Metazoa > Chordata > Actinopteri > Carangiformes > Carangidae > Trachurus > Trachurus trachurus. The sequence continues at coordinate 29,734,815 of NC_139897.1, forward strand.
TTAAAAACAACAAAACAACTTAGATTTAAAAAAAGAGATTTTTTTTTTTACTTTAATATGTGTTTTTATTGCCTTTTCCTCAACGTTTTCTGTTGTTATTAATAACTCTAAGGAATTAAAATGTCACAAAATAAAATTCCAATGTTTTATGTGTTGTGTCCTCTGATTGGTGCATTTCAGCCAATTAGATGTGATGCATTAACGAGCCAGGTCACCTTTTTTTTTTCTTAAAAAAAAAAAAAAAACTCTGATTAGAAGTAAGAGTGATTATTTTACTTCTACTTTTACTAATTTACATGGGATGGGGTTGAAAGTGTTTACTGATGATAATAATAACCACCTCCTGCAGGAATTTATGGAGGACAAAACACCTGCAGCAATAAAGGATTAAATACCCAAGTAAAATTCTATGCCTTTTGCAAATTTAAAGGTACATTGTGTAGGAATTCCTCCCATCTAGTGTTGTGGTTGTATATCGCAAGCAACTCAATCGTATTTTTCATGCTGCATTCACGTGAAATTGGGCAGACGGCAGACGGACGATGCACGTAACAGCATAAACAAGCCTGTAAACAAGTGGCCCGTCAGCATGAGTCAAACAATACACGTGACAATATGTTGTCATGGCGATGTCGTATTGTTTACCTGACCCACGTTTTACTGGCTTTCTCTCGACTTCTGTGACTAAAATGACATCTGGTTTGTTACCGACGGCCGTCTGCCCGACTGCAGGTGAATGCAGCATCAGTGTAACGCTCCATTCCTCCTCACTGCGTTACCACGGTGACTTTTCACAGACGCCACCTCCACCTGAGCCGACAGCTCCGGTGTCTCCGCTGAGTTTCCGTGGTTTCCTACCGTCACGCTGCCACTGAACGTAAAAACATGGCGACACCACATGGCAGCAGCACCGAGCTTACCCGCTCCATGGAGATATGAATGATATGAACGGCTCATTCAGAGCTGAAAGGAACACTTCAGTTTGTTGATGGGGGGGATTACTGATTAATGAAAAACAGACTTTTGAACCAAATAATCGATTTTCATGAATAGGTAACAGGAGAAGTTACACAATGTCCCTTTAAAAAGAAAAACAGTTTATATTTTTTGTCTGTGTTTCCACATTTCTGCTTTTATTTATTTCTGTAAGCATAAATATAGAAATACCATTTTGTTCAAAATATATTTATTTTGAATTTGTTTAGTTATTTGTCTCTCTTTATTTATTCATATTTATGTCCCTTTACGTCAGCAGGATACTTGTCTTCATTCATGTCCACAGATGTTTAATTTATTAATGAAATGCTGATTTCAGGTTTTATTTTTAACCATCAGGTCTCGGAGGGAAAACGCAGAAGCCTTGTTTTTTTTTTTTTTCCTGCAGGATTTTCCCAGCAGACACGTTTGTGTTTTTCTGTCTCACTTCTAGTTTTCACACTCAAACACTTTCCTCTGTTTCTCTGCTGAAGACGAGAGTTTTTTTTTTTTTTCTTTTAAAGGTTTCTGACCGTCAGCTCTCAGGTGATCTGTCAGAGCGACTCCTGATGAATCACCACAGACCTGATGACATTTAATTCTGCTGCGTCTCGGTCCCAGCGGCGCTCAGACGTCTGAGCTGACAGTGAAGGGGCCACCGCCCACCCCCACCCCACCCCCCCACAGGACCAGACATTTACCCACTTTAACAGCTGTGTGAGCTGAGCTGTAACTCTGAGGAAGTTAAACAAAGGCGACTGGTTGTTTTACTGATGAAACACTACAACCTCCATCATCCACCTGTGCAGGCGGGCGGAGCTACAACCCGTCCTGAGCGGGACACCAGAGACATTGTGGCGTGCTGCTGTTGTCAGTCCGTCCTCCTGAGCCTTCAGCTCTGTTGACTGATGAGATCTGCTGAGAAGCTTTTAAAGCTTCTTGTCTTTTTGTCATCAAACTTTAACGACCTTCAGATGACGATGCAAGTCCAGATTTCTGCAGAGACCTCGAGCGATTTGGACTCGGAACAATGAGCAGCGCTGATATAACAACACAACACAACAACCCCTGAACACCTCCTGTGGACTCAGTCACCTTGTTCCCACGACGATTAGAGTCCTCCACATCACTGTTGGGTGTGGCTACAGGTGCAAAGTTAGCTAACACCGGAAAATGAGGTGCAATGCTAGTCTAAACTGTAACAGCAGTGATGGGAATAACGGCGTTTTAAATGCATGACATTACTAACGATGCTACTTTCTTCAGTTACGATTAGTCCAAAAAGTTTCCCCATGTTATAACGCCGTTATTGTTACATGACAATAAAATGCGCCGTTACTTGACTCTTGACCCCGTTAAGTGTACATTTTATACAGCACTGATTCTTGAGAGTCGGGACAAAACACGTTCTGAAAAACTTTTTTTGAAAATGTACACTATATTGATTAGAGTTATATATTCATGTAGATAAAGATCTGTTCTATTTAACCATGTAAAGGTGCAGGCTGGAGGTTGAAAAACATTTTTAACAAATTCACATGTTTACCATAAGGACTTGATTTGTGTCAACTCCGTCAGACACACTAAAAGTATATAATTATATAATTATAATAGCCTAACAAGAATCTTAAGATCTGATGTATGTTTTAATAGTGTTTAGTTACTCTGATATGCAATAAAAAGTAAGATATAAACTTAAGGTTTAATTTCACACTGTTATGAATACACAGATTTCTAAAAATTAGCATTTTCAAACTTTATCTTTTATTTTGCCACTATAGAAAAAAATACTAAAGTGAATAAGACACAAGAGGATGTAGATCTGATGATCCTCTATTACTTAAACAACAAAAACTGAAGAAATAATTATTTGTTTCCCCAAAAAATTACAAAAACATGTATCTGACGGTGCTGATGAAGATCTGACGGAGCTGACGGAGTTGACAAAATTGTATTTGCATTTCTGATCAATGAGCAAAAGCTTTTTTAAACAGATGGAAGTGACACTAATTTAAGAAATAGCAATCCCTTGTCTTACTGAACATATTTTTAATTCAACTATAATAAACAAAACTGTAAATACACCATTTCAAAATATAACAAATTGCACTTCTTCATTTTGTACTCCGAAGCCCTTCTATAATGTCACATTATCTAGCATTTGATTGGAAGATGTGTCTGTTTTGGACAAATCTGCCACAGATAACACTGTACTGCATATATTACACTAATGACGGTGGAAAGGCAGGGTTTTGCACACTGTCCGAGTCAAAGAGACTGGATGCTGTGGCATTCTGGACACAGATCCTATGGATCATGTCTTAAAATATATCAAGACAAAATTACCACAGGTGCACTTTTGGTCTGATGGTCCAAGTAAACTGATTTGAAAAAGCAACATTGAACTTCTTCCCTGCTCTATAAGAAGTGTGTATATTTTAAATAGTGAAAACTACACACTGTACCTTTAAAATTTTACATCAATCAATAAATCAAACATGTAGACAAGTGCTATATATAACACATGTGCTGGAAAGTCATTCAATAATAAGCAGATAGAAAAGAGAAGAAAATTATTCAATAAGCAGACCACAGTCTGGCCGTGCTCTATACCAATCATAAGTATATTGTAAAATAATGTAATTGCATGCTATATACCTACATTAATGTGCAGATAAACCCCTAAAACAACATTCTATTCCTTTACTATATTTGAAAATAGTATAATATTAGCACATTTATGCAGTTATTGGTGGATTTGTCAACTCCGTCAGCTTACATGTCAACTCCGTCAGGAGGACGGAGTTGACTCTGACGGAGTTGACTCTGACGGAGTTGACGAAATGGCATGTTTTTTTCCTTCTGCAGAAAAAAGCCCTGCAGCTAGCTAGCTAGTTCTTTGGCTATTGCTAGCTGTCTCCATTATCTCAATAAAATACTTTCATTGAGTCCACTATGGTTTAAAAAAAGTATCATAAGGGAGAGATGGTGTTGACATGCTCCGGCTGTGACCATAGGAAAATTGACATTGTTCATCTAAAATATCAAAAAATGTCAACTTTACCAGACCATGTGTGGTATTGATGCATTCACCACAGCCAGGAGAATGAAAAGGGATCCTCAGGGGATAGCTGGCCATGCTATTGCCTGATTTAATGAGGTTTATGAAAAAATCTGACGGAGTTGACGGAAACAGAGGACACAACTTTGATGGGCAGATTTCTGTAGAAAATATTTTTAGATGTTCATGGCATGCATTGTTTTATACATTTATAACCCTTATCTTTGATTTGATATAAATGTTTTCACAATTGTAGAGGTTTTTAAAGTTTTTTGGGGCTGGTGAATATTGTGACCTATTGCTGAGGACAAGAGAAATAACATGGGCCGTCTGACCACTGGTCATATAATTAAACAAATATCCCCCAAAAAAGGAATGATCTATGCTAAAACATAACATCAGTATTCACAATTCATTTAGATCTAACTTTGTGAGTATATCAATCATTATTCATTTCTTTATTTTTTATATAAATAAGACTTTTCTATGTGGGACATGTTTTGTCCCGACTCTCAAGAATCAGTGACAGTGCATCTACTGGTCAGAAAAAAAGCAGTTTATCTCGAACTAACCAACTCACGGCGAAGTGATACAGCGCGTCGTGGAGCCGAAGGAATACTGAGTGAGTTGGTTAGTTCCAGATAAACGAGGGTTAGGGGGGGAGAGTCCAAGTAATTTTACATATTTGAGCATTTTATAAAAAAAAGTAACATAATAGTTTCTTTCCCTGGTAATTACTTACCTTTATAATGTAGTAACTAAGTTACTAACTCAAGTTGCTTTTTCCGTTCGATTGAAGTTTGATGATGAACTCAAAACGTTTCTTCTTGACTGTTCAGAAAACTTAAGCTAACACAATCTGCATAACAGAGTTCACGAACAGTAAAAAAAGCAAAAACAAAAACAAAACATTTGCTCTTGTTATATTTTGCTTCAGCATTAGCCTACCACATCTGAAATAGCTTGAGGTAGCTAATGTTAACATTTTTTATGAATATTTCAGCGTAAATGACAATTATAAGAGAAGTCACAAAATGCCAAACGGTAGCGTCTGGCATTTTCTCTTAACTATTAATTATTGGCCAAAATGTACACTTTCCACTTTAAAATTTCAAAGTTCACAAAGTGTTTTAGCTCCTCTATCTTCTTCGTCTGAGAGAAGTTGGGGATGTTTGATGCAGAGGAATCACAGGCAGCGACGTTCTGCAAGTAATGACGAGGGCCATTTAAATAAGGATTGATTCGGCTCGCCAACAACTTGAAGCGATTCAATAAAACCGGAGATGATGCTTTGAAGAATTGATGATACAATTTGATGATCTCATCCTGGGCCGTGCGGCCGGATTATTCATCACAAAATGTGTTATCCAGATTTGTTTGAGCAAGTGCCCATAAAATAATCATCAACTGCAATAAATATTTAAATAAAGCTGATTTCACGGTAAGAGCTGGATTATCCACTGAGACTGATGCAATATGTCAAATTATCACTTTGGAATTTGGTCATTTGTTGCTCTAAGAAATGATGATAGTGTTGGGTGGCAGGTACAATATATATAATGTCTATATATATTTATATGTAGTCTGTGTTTTCTTAAATTCTTATATTTTCTTTCAGTTTTTTATTATGGTACTCTTATTTCTTTTATTACCTGTTTATTAGTAGTCCACTTTAGCTCCTTATAATTTAAATTTCCACACTGATGGATGAACAAAGTCTTAAGTCATAGTTGACAAATCAATATTTGACTTTAATGAAAGAAATGATTGAATTCTAAATTAAGTCTTGATGAAATCAACCAATTTAATCCAGTTTCATCAATTTTAATTGGTCCCTCATGCTTTTGTGTGACTATTAATATTTTATTTCACGTTCACCGATAAAGTCTTGTCGAATACAAGTCACTGTGGACACAGTGAGGAAGTTTATTCAGCAGCTTTGTGGAGACCAGATACCCCATACATTTTATCCTCATCAACTGTTTGCAGCAAAAGATAAACCTAATAAAATTAAAAGTCTCCCCAGTTAAGTACCAATACCTTATCATTGGAAATTACAGTATGCAGATATAAAGGCTTCCCTGAAGATCAGCGTCTTTGTACGTCCTGTTTTTGTTGAAGACGGTTTATTTTGTTGGTTAGATGCTGATGTCTTGAGTTAGATTTCTATAAAAAAGCCTGGCGATAAGGACAGAGGACGTTATATATCCAATTAATGAAGGAAATTGATTCTTCTGAAATGGTCAATCTGTTAAATTATAAGTTGATTTGTGATCGTCTTGATCATTGTTGTTGAATAGTGCCTCAAAATCCAAGATGGTCTGAGAACCATAGAGGAGCAGGTCACTTAGATAAAGTATTCAATCAATTTATCAATCAAAATAATAATGAGGTAGCTAAGTGCTGAAATCAAATGCATCTAGACTTTTTGTGCTTCTTGAAGATGTTTCACCTCTCATCCAAAAAACTTCTTTAGCTCTAAAGAACCAAAAGAAGCCACTACGATGACCTGGATGACTGAGAACCTTCACAGACAATAAAGAGGTAATTTATCCACACATTTATCAGTCACACAGTCGTTATTGCATCACACACAACCTGAACTTTAGTGAAAACTTTTATTCTGAAAAGATGAATTTCCACATATAAAACCAGTTGATGTAGATGTGTTGCTGATCCTATGAACAGTTTGTTCCTCAGACTGAAGCTTCGTTACAGGAATCATGAAGCTGAGACAAACTTTGCTGTCGTCATGTGTGTGTAAAAAAAAAAAAAAAAAAAAAATTAGAAACCTCACAGAGGAAGGAAACCATGGCAACATTCACGGACTAAAGACACTAAATCAACAGTCAGAAGCGACTATTGTGGCTGTTGTGCGTTTGAAAATGGTCCATGCAGCAGTTAGCGGTGCAGTTTCTAGGAGGAGCAGCAGCGGTGCAGGAACTTTTTGAAGAAGTTCCTGAACTCTGTGTTGAAGACGGTGTAGATGACGGGGTTCAGGGCGCTGTTGACGTAGCCGAGCCACGTCACCACGCTCATCAGGGCCGGGGGGACGTGGCAGTCCTGACAGCGAGCTCGCATCGTGTGGAGGACGAAGAAGGGAGTCCAGCAGAACAGGAAGGCACCTGCAAGAGGAGGAGAAGAGGAATCAAAGGTTTTTCTCTACAGTCAAAAGCCTCAGTCTGAGTTTACGAACATTTAGATCAACCTTTTCAGTCCAGAACTAGATTTAGGCCGAATTCCGATTCTCCCCTTAGCCCTAGCCCTTGGCCCTAACCCTTCGTTTTGCGCGTTCACGTGAAGTGGTAGGGGTGTCCCAATTCTGGTTCAGACGAGGGTTAGGGAGAAGTGGTAGGGCTATCTCGCCCTCGAAACGGAGATTTTTTAGGGGCACACTACGGACCGAGGGCTATGGCAAGTTTTAATATTTTTTCATGCGAGAAAGTAGCTGTTTAGATCCCCAATGTGCGGTCGGTTTATCCAAATGAGGCTGTTTAGACGTTTGCTCCGATGTTTTTCGGAGATGTGAAGCTCCACGGTGGAGCCTCCACCTGTGGAGCAGATCAGCGGCTCGTCACGGAGACACCACCCCGTCCGGAGAGCTCGTCAGCCGGCCAACCTCCCGACCTCGTCCCGGTAGAAAAGACGACCGCTAATTAACTTACCCGCAGGGTTTTAAGGGTTTACCGCCGCGTAGTTACATTCTTTTTAGGAGATAAATGCTGGTCTCATTGATGAAATATAACAATTGTCGCATTAATTTGTTTGAATTAAAAGTGAAGCTTCATGTGTTTTGGACGTGAGCAGCACTGCCTGGGGGATCTGCAGCCTATACAGAAATCACCACATTTACATCAATAAATAAATGTTTTACAATGAACCGATCATTCTTCATTAAATTTTATTTTATTTTATTAAGTTAACGTGGTTCTGAATAGAGGATTTGTGGCAAAAGCTTGTCACGTCTGCTTATGTGAAAGCCAGCAGAGACTACTGATGACGTATGTGATTGTTGAAGTGGTGTCCCAATTCGTAGGGGTTGACTTTCAACCCTACTCCTTGTAGCTCTGTTTCAAGGGCAAGGGTTAAGGGCTAGGGGTAGGGGTAGGGATGAAAAATAGAATCGGAATTGGGCCTTAGTGCATAGTTTTGCCGTTTCGTATTGGAATTGAAAATGCAGATTGCTATTTTATTTCAAGACTTGATTATTCATGTGCCCAAAAACCTACCAAACCTACCGACGACTTACTGACCAATTTACCATCTACCACCCACCTGCTAACTTAACTGCCCATCTTTACTTTACTTTATTAGTTTATTTGGATGGGACAGTGCACATTAATGAACATATAAAAACGCATGTAAATGTGCCGGATTATAGCAGCAATGCTAATTTCCATCCGGAGTCCCAAAAACATAAAAACAGTACAGTGACAGAAAAACATAGTATTACAAACGACATAATAATGCAGACAACAAGGACATAACAAAACGACTAATGTGACAGTTGACTCTTTCTCGAAGGTGGCAACAACAGAGCTCATAAAACAGAGCTTAACCAACTCTATACCCAACATTTTACCTACCAATTTACCAACCTGGTCACCAGTCCACCAACTTGCCTCAGACAGACATCTTGATCTACTTTTTCCCCTACTTGTCTTCCTTACTAATGCCCCACCTATCTCTCTACTAAACCTATCAAGTAACCCAAAGCCTACCTACCAGTCTGCCAACTTACAATTGACTTTCCCATTTACCTACCTACACATCTGCCATCCTACAGACCTACCTATCTACCAAGGTATTTACCAGCCTGCATCAATGTACCTTCATCTACCACCTTCCTTTCTCACAAACCAACCAACCAACTATTTACCAACCACTTTACCATATAGACCACCTTACCTACCTATCGTCTTGACTCTTGACTGCTGACTGGTCTATGTTTCTGCCAAAGTACAAGCTGAACTTACCAACCTATTGCACTGATTTACAATTTACTTACCAATCAACTTACTAACCAAGAACTGTCTGTAAATCTACCAAGCATCTCAACTCAAATACCTTCCTATTTACAGTCTACCAACTCTGCCTCCTATCAAACTACCAGTCTACCAACTCTATCTACTATCTGTTTCCTTGCTATCTACCATCCAGCAGACCAATCCAACATCCAACAGAGTCATTGGGAAGTCAGAGCTTCACCTTCCTACTGTATCTACCAACTTGCTTACTTTCAAAAACAACAGCCCTATTTACCTGCCCATCTATAGCCCTCACTCACACTTGCTAACTACCCCCACATCTACAAAACTACCTACCTTACCAACTTGGGAAAAGAAAACTGTGGAAAACTAGACTAAACTGCATTTTTTTCAAATTACAACTTTTGATGAACTGAACAAAATGTTTAATCAGAAAACTTGTAATGAGCAGTTTTCTTTATGTTGTTAAGTCCTACTCTTAGGCCACAAACTAAACTGTCAGGGAACGTAATGAGGTAGATATTCATGAGAATTACCTGCTCACTGAGAAACGTGTCCAACCAAGACTTACGTAATAATTGGATTTCAGATTAAGGACCTGCAGGATTAGCTGCTGTGTGCTAAAGGGAAGCACTTCTACGCATTAGGACCAACCCTGGTCGCTATTAATAGGCCAACCTTTTCTAAATGATGTGTTAGTGGCTCTGAACAGACATCAGAGGTGGAGATGAGGTGTTCAGGTACCTTCAGAGCTGTTATATCACACTTTATGTCTGGGTGAATGGACTGATCATGTTTCATAACAGTTTTGAGTGGTTGTAGGGGTTTTCTGGCAAAACTTCCAACATTCAAAGAGAAAAGAAATTGTCTTATAAAGTCTACAACAATTGTATTGTGAAATGGAGACAGTTTCGTCTTGCCTGTCTGGGGACAGGGTCAAACAATCTCTTTTTTCAATAACCATGATTTGAAGTTACAATCCCAGATGAACTGTGCCTGGTATGTGTCCCTATCTGAACCCAATGCTGTGGTCGGGTATAAAGGGTGATTAAAATCTGTTAACAAAAAAAATCTGTTAAGTGCTTCAGTGTCTGCCCAGCTTTGGTTGGTGTCAGTAGGTCACTGTAATACCTCCAGCCCTATTTATATGTTGCACCGTCTTAGTCGGTGTCTTGCTTTGAGTTTGCCAACGATCAGGTGTACATCAGCCTGTACCAGCAAGACCACGGTGTCTCTGTGTTTGGTTCTGTTAAAGACAGAATGTAGGATCAGCATCAATGTGCTGATCAGAGATGGAGTGGATGGAGTGCTCGACCCCAGTACTTGAGTAAGAGTACAAATACTACTGGTCAAAATTTACTCCGTTACAAGTAAAAGTAGCTCAGTCGACATGTTACTCCAGTAAGAGTAAAAAGAAGTACTTGCTGCTAAAGGTACTTAAGTATCCCAAAGTACATGCTTTTAAATTTACTTTAAGTAAAAGTAAGAGTAAGAGTACATTTCTTATTTTTCACATCAATGAATTACTATAATTTTTTCTAAATTAATTTAAGGACCTTTTAACTCTTGTTTCTGAGAATGAACTCTTTGAAACCAGCTGCACAGATGTGCTGCTTTTAGGGGTTAGGGTTTCCTTCTTTGACAAACACAGCTTGTGTCCAATAGGATTTTAGAAAAAAAAAGAAGAGCAGACCTGAAAGTAAATGCCCCTGATGTTGCATAAAACCCCCTCACATCTCAAACTTTCTACATAAATCTCAGTGTTTGGATGGAACAACCTGTCGACACATAGTGAACCTGAAGACCTCATGCAGGTCTCAGTAAAATGTTGACTCTTTAAGACTATTTACAGTCGCTGTAAACCTTGTCCTTTGGACCCTTTAATCCGTGGACCAGCTCTGATGACACCGATGCTGCCGGACAGGAAGTGAACTCACCCACGACGACAGGAAGCACCTTCATGGCCTTCCTCTCCCGACTGTTGATCTTGGCTCTCTTCCTCCTGTGAGGGTCGGGGTTGTACTTGATCTCAGCAAAGCTCACAGCTCGCACCGCCCTGTCTCTGTACTCTGAGTTAAAGGGGTGTTCCGCGGATGGGAAGGTGGACGGTTCGTCCGGGGTTTCCGTCACTTCCCGCTCAATGATTGGCGGCAGAGGCGGCGGGAGCGAGGCCAGCGGCGGCAGCGAGGCGGCGGCCTCCTGCAGCTTGCGACAGGCCTGGATGCTGTTCCTCAGTTTGGCTTTCCGCGACTCCTCCCAGCGCCGCAGGCCTCGGAACATGCCGCAGTACAGCAGCAGCATGATGGGACAGGGGATGAAGAAGGAGCACACGGACGAGTAGAGGACGTAGTCGTCGTTCTCCAGTTTGCACTCGGTGGGGTCGCGACCAGGCACGTTGTTGATGCCGAACATGACGGGCGAGGCCACGGCCAGCGCCAGGATCCAGGTGGCCGACAGCAGCACCGTCTGCCGCATGTCCACGTGCTTCCTGTTGTAGTTGAGAGGGATCAACACGGCGATGAACCTGCAACACACAAGATAAACTTTATAATCTGAGAAACTGCCAACAACACCACCAACATCAACAAGGTCTCAATCGATGCTTGTTTCCAATTCTAATCCAATGTCTCCAATCTGGAACATGAACTATTTTAAACTGTATCAACTGTAAATCATTATATAAAAGATCAGAGAAATAAAATTAATTCCATTCAAAGATGAATTTATCTTAAACTACACATCTGTATCTGCCTGTTTCAATATCAAAGTCAAAAGTCAAAGTCTTTTATTGTCATTCCACATGTTAAACATGACAGAACGAAATCTGTACCCAGGTCCCAGATAAAAAGTAAACAAATATAAAAGCAAGGAATGGGCACAATCTAAAAACAGGCACAAACTAAAAACAGACATTTCTATAGACAGAAATAAATAAGATTAAATAGTACATTCATAAAAAAAAAAAAGGCAAATAGTCAGTGCAAGAGAGTGTATGTGTGGGCTAAAGTGCACAGGCACGTATTGGCACAGGCAGGAATCAACATCTTCTTTGTGAATTTGTCCTCATTTACGCTTATACACATTGTATTTAAGATGTTTTTCCATCAAGATAAGTCATCTTCATGGCCTTTTTAGTCAAAATGTCCCTAGTTCATGTTAAAAAATAGTTATAAACACTTACATAAATATAAATAAAAATAAAACACATGACAGTAAGCACTTTCATCATCCTATAATGAAGCAGAGCAGGAGGTTGTTGTTCAGCAGAGGCAGAATCAGAGCGTGTTCCTAAATTAATCTGATTCGGTTTTACAGACGCTTCGACCACTTTCACAGCTGGAAACTCACAGGTGGAATAAATCAAATAAAAGATGTGGCAATGCAGCATCAACTAAGAGTAAAAACAAACATTCAGAAATTTGTGGGATGTTTGGTTTCCGTTTCTCACCTCTGGACCGGAAATAGTTCGATCCATCACCTCTAAATCTTCAAATGGTTGTTTTTACTTTTTCTTGTATTGACTAAACAATGCTTCATTTTTGAGCTTCGGAGTTGTATGAAGGTAGATTTTTGCGACCTTATCTTAGATATTTCTTGTTTCCTGAGTTTATGCAAAGCTAATCACTTCCTGGCTGCACCGAAACTCAAAGGTAGAGATCAGCAGCAGCAGCATTAAAACACATGAGTCTGACCTCTTTGACTCCCCTAGAATAAAACTATTAGTAATATAACAGGCATTTCATCCAGAGGCTCTGGCTCTGGGCCCCCCTGATCCCACGGGCCCCTGATCCCTGTTCAATAACAATAATAATACTTCAAATCGTCCATCAGTTTGTTCTTAGACCTGAAGAATCAGCATCAGCAGCAGCAGGTGGACCATTCAGACCTCCAGGATCTGCTTCCTACTCAGTGTCTTGAATAATTCAGACTCTGTCATCCGGTTACATCTCTAACTGCTTCAAAAAGCTTCAGATCATCACCATCAGTCCACGTTAGCTTCACTGCCTCCCATCAGTCTCTGACGTAATCATATTTTCTCGGAGTCGGGACATCAGATTTGAGGAGCTGCCCCGGGTTTTCAGCCCACGAGTTTCATCCTTCAACATCAGCCCAGGGTTGGAATAATCTCATAGAGTCAAACTTAACGAGCGCAGAGCGAAGCTGGCAGTTCATCACGGCGAGCGCATCCTTCATTCAGGCCTTTAAATTGTTCTGTCTGCTCTGATTTTTCTTCTTTCCGAGCTTTTACGGAGGAAAATGGACAAAAGGTCATTCTCATCATATTTCCATGTCGGAGTGAAACGTGGCGTCGGGAGTTCGACCTCCACGACCTTGAAGTGGAGATCCGAGACCCTCAGCGGCGCCTCTTCCCTCCCTGCTCCTCCTGACAGACCAGGTTTGATTAATCAGCCCGTTGTTCCTGAATGACCCCGACCCCCGGCTGATTAAAGCTCCGGCCGCGACACAGGGAGGCTGACAGTTACAGCTGACCTTTGACCTCTTGCTCTGAACGAGGCACCGACGGTTCACTCTGATGCTCCAGCACCAGCAGGAGTTTCAGGGTTTGTTTGGACTTTTGCTGCGTTCAAGACAACTCGGAAGTCGGAAAAAAACGAGCTGTACGAGTTGTAAAAAATGAATTGAACGGCGTCAAACTCTGAGATTACAGGTCGGAAACTCGGGTATCATATCAGAGCTCCGACTTTCCGACTTGACGTCACGACAACATCAAAACATGGTGGACCTCATCTTAAACAGTTAGAATTTAGACATTTTAAGTTTATTTGTTGAGGTTTGAATGCATATTTTTGTGTATTATTGCAGTAGCCTCTATGAAATACGTTTATATTAAGCTGTGATTGTTGTATGGTGTGTAATTGTGGTCCTTATATGTGAAAATAAACATCATTTACTGCTGCATTTATTATTCGTATTCAGTTATGCGCCACAATATGTCAAACTTCCTTCAGGTATGATGTCGGAAATTTCCGAGTTGGGAATTCTGACCTCGGAGTTGTTATGAACGCAGCATTTGACTCTGAGTGAAATATCTGCAGAAACAGGCGCAATTCAATGAGACCGTTCACCTCGGATCACTTCCTGTATCTGTGTCACCTGCTGACTCCGCCCCCTCTACTACCCCTCCCTTCAATCCATCTTCGAGAAAACTGTTGTAATGCAAGCCCACCGTATCCTAGACGACCCCTCCCATGTCCTTTACTCAGAATATGAACTCTTTCCTTCTGGAAGACGTTATGCAACATGGAGGCAAAAGTCAAACCATTACAAAGCTCTTCTTCCTCGCCCTTCTGAACTAACGACCTGCTCAAATATGAAATCTTAAACTTTAAGTTCTAATGTGCATTTCCTTATCCTATCCTATCCTATCCTATCCTATCCTGTCATGTCCTTTTTTTTTTTTTAATCTAATTGTATTACCAAACCACCTATTTTAACTTGTTTTAATGATATGTTTTTTATTGAGTCCTTTACCCTTTTTCTATCCACTTGTCACTTTTTTCTTTCTATATTCTCAGTGCAATTGATTTGAAGCGGGTAATTTCATCCAGCGGGTCAGTGCAATATAAATCTATGTTATACCTCATCCTCTCCACGTATAGACCTTGTTTGTCTTCGTCTGTCTCCTGTTGTTACTTAAAACTGTCATGTGTGTTTCTTGTTATGACAGGCACATCACAGTCTGACGTCAACATGATGTTTCCTCAGAGCCTCAGATTAGGAGAAAAAATTAAAATGATTAATCTGTTAAAGTCCTGTTTCTCTCTCTTTCTACCGGCCCAGAGGTGAGCAGCACTGACCTGTCGACGCTGATGGCGCAGAGGTTGAAGATGGAGGCGGTGCACAGCATCACGTCCATGGTCATCAGGCCGTCACAGACCATCATGTTGAGGGTCCACACGCCGCCCTGAAACTGACACACACACACACACACACACACACACACACACACACACACACACACAGAGAGGTACGTTCACAGTTGTTACTCACACAACAAACTGCAAACTGACATTATTGTACAACTTCACGTAGCACTTTTAACCCTACTACATTTATCCAACAGCTGCAGCTTAGATAATTAATGTATAAAACACATAAACCTTAAAGCAGAAGTAAGTGATATATTTGTGTTAATATAAGTCTTAAATAGTTATATCTTCCGACAGCAATCACTTACATAGAGTGTTTGGACCGAAACACGGGTCTCTCAGTCACTCTGCTCTGCTCTGAGCCGCGGAGAAAACATTTATCGTATCCTTCAGTTTTTATCCAATGAGGAGAGAGAACGGCATGCAGGGCTGTGTGTGCAGCCAAGGGACGCCGTGAATGTGGTGACGTAGGGACGAGGACTGTTATGGTGCGTTCAAGGAAACTCGTAACTCGTGTTTTTCCGACCTGTGAAGTGAGTTCACGGGTCAGAAGTTACGAGTGGCCGTTATAGTGACTTTCACAGGTAAAACAGGTCGGAAAAACACGAGTGGGTTGCCTGGAACGCTACAAAGTTGTGACTTAAAGCTGTAATTTACGGTTTCAAAAGCCTGCCTGGAACGCAGCATTAGCCAAAACGACCGGATCGCTTACTTCTGCTTTAATATTTAACAAATGAAAACAAACATTGTGAAAATAGAGATTTCTGCCTTCCTTCCTCTGCCATTAAACGCTTCACAACCGCTCAGATTTACCTGCTCCTCAGTTTGACGCCAGTGAACTAAACTATCCAGCTGAATATACTGTAGAGTTAATTAGTAGCTAAATAAACATGCATAGGCCATGCTTGTAAAAGAGATTTTTTTATCTCAAGCAATTTGCCTGGTAAAATAAAGGTAAAATAAAATAAAGTTTAAATTAAAGTACAAACACCTCAAAACTACAGTGAAGGCCAGATGCTGATTTTAATATAATATATCCTCATATCTTCATGTATTGACACTGTGGTGGAATCCTGAGGCCCCTGAGGCCGAGTCGTTTTGTTTTAATTAGTTTAGTTCCTGTGGACGACGTGAGGAAAACAAAGGCCGAGAGGCGACAGGAAATATAGAATGAAAAGGGAAATAAGCCGACACATCTATTGTGGCCGCGGGGCCCCTCGTCTGACCCGTGGCCCCTGGACGAGAGCCGACCGGAGGAGGAATGCACCAGCCGTTGTTCCCTCGCGCTGGGAGACAAAGACGAGCTGGTTTCACTGGGACACGGACGCGTTACGGCGTCACTGGTGTCCCGAGTGTTCGTCGGTCAAAAACAAAAAGCTTTCACTTCATTGAGTTTGAAAAAGAATTAAAAAAACATGAGAATAAACCTTGTGAAAACTTCAGATCACCATGGTGACGCCGCGGCGAAGGTGAGAAGTTACAAACTAAATCTGTTGTTTAGTAAACAAACAGAAAAATCCAAAGTTAAAATAAGTTAAGTGTAACATCTTTTGTGTGAGTCCAGTCAGTGATGTCACAGCAGGAGGCGGGGCTTCACCAGGAGGAGGAGGTCACCGGGAGTTCAGAGCATTAAAGGGACAGTTCACCAAACACACTAACAACATGAGATACCAATTAATAGTTAAAGTCTAGACTGTAAATTAAATTAACTATATGAGATATGAAATATCACCACTATAAAACCTTAATTCATTCATGTATAAGAATTATATGGAAATAAATAAGTAGTAGTTGTAGTAGTAAAGCAAAATATGAACAAATAAAATACACAAATATTTAAATTATTAACAAGTAAGGCAAATATGAAACAAAACACACCAAGTGTTTTATATGAGAATATACAGATGTAAATCAAGCTATGAGTCTGTTTCACACCTGCAGGGCTCCGTGCTGGTTCCAGTCCCCAAACCCAATTTTGAACAGGGCCGGCATGTTCAGACCAAACAAATAACAGGTTCAGAACATGAAAAGTTGGTTCTCAAACCAACAAATAGTTGTTTTTTCCCTGTGAACCTTGACATCAACAGTGGGTGTGTCATAATCTAGGCTGTGAAGACAAGCAGGAAGGAGGAGGATAAGGTAGCGACTGACAACATGGAAGAATTTTTTTGATTTGATTTATTTGTCAGTAGAAAAGAAATACGAGGATAACACAGAAAAGTCCAGGACTTATTTCCACTGTGGTCCTCTCAAAAGAATCTGCATTTCACAGATCTGCAGTTGTCTGAAGCTGAGGAAACTAAATGATTGGTGGCAACTTGGGTAAATTTCAATAAAAGCAAGAAAGCAAAACGAGAAAGACAAAGTTGCACCAAACCGAGGCGGAGTTCATTCCAACACCAGAGCAAATAGTTAATAAACTGAAGAAGACATTTTGGTTCTGTTGTGTTTACTTCCTCCCACTTTGGTTCCATTTAAACTGGTGTGGATGTGGACTGGTTCCCCACAAAGCATCAAGGTTCTCAGACTCCAGAACCAGAACCAGAACCGTGTCTGTCTGAGAGCGATAAGAAAGTTCTGGTTACTTCAACTCCAGGTCAGGGACTAAAACCTCATGGAGGAATCCAGTGGGAGGAAAGATGGCCGCCACAGATCAACCAATCAGAGCTGCACAAATAATCACAATGGAACTGAAATCAAGATATGTGTTTTTTTAATCACAACAAGATGTTTTTTTATAGTTCGACCTTATTAACTGAGCCTTCAGTCGAACCTATCCTGTTAATTCAAGTCTTTTTAAATAAAGTTGGTTCCTGATTTTTCAAACGACCTGACAAATTTAAGGGATCTCTGGCTACCACCTTAATTCAATTAAGGGATTTTCGTGTAGTTAGGGTAATTTTAAGTGGATCTCACAACATGAATTTACATCAGTGATTTGATTTGCATAGTTTAAGGGATTATGTATAAACTAAGGGAAAAGTCAATACATCTTAAGTTAAAGAGGCTTTTTAACGGATAAATTAAGATCCCACCTTATTTCAGTTAAAGTAAGCGATCCGGTCGTTTTGGCTAACTTCTCGTCAGCCGATGGAGTGAGCAGTCCCCGCCCTCGTCCCTACGTCACCACATTCACGTGCATCCCTTGGCTGCACACACAGAGAGGACCGCCCCTTTATGCCGTTCTCTCTCCTCATTGGATAAAGGTTGTAGGATACAAGGAAAGTTTTCTCCTCAGCTTACAGCAGAGCAGAGTGACTGACAGACCCGTGCTTCGGACCAAACACTCTATGTAAGTGATTGCTGTCGGAAGATAGAACTATTTAAAGGGACAACGAGGAGTTTTGGAAACTCACACTACATTTATGAGCCTCCGCACCGTAAAATTCTTTCACCGGCACAAGACAGACTCATGTTTTCATTCATCAAGAATTAAAGTCAGAGGTTTGAAGACGATCACATACCGTCGTAGTTCTGACCATAAACGGCGATTCGGCTGCGTTATTCTCATGACTCGCAGCAAAACCGAATGTAAAGAAACGCTGGTCGGCTCGACCAGCATTTCCACCACCACTAATAATAACAAAATAACAATAGAGACAAAACGATATATTTATCGAAAATGGGCCGAATAACAAGTGTGGGTAACGTAGATTCATCCACATTAACATGAGACTTTTTTATAACCAAATAGAAACTCCTTGTTATCCCTTTAAGACTAATTATATTAACACAAACATTCCGCTTACTTCTGCTAGGCTGGGTTTGGGGTGTAATTAGGTGACTTTAAGGGGTTTTTCATGCATGAAAAGTTCAGACTCAACCAGACTCGGAGGGGCCCCTATGCTGCAGTGGATCACCCCACAGTGTCTCACCTCTGACCTCCCACCACCACCACCACCACCACCCCCATGACCTGTGACCTGGGGGTCGAACTCACCTCTGTGAAGACGAAGAGCGGCAGCACGAGCACCGCGAGCATCAGATCCGCCACCGCGAGGCTGACGATGAAGTAGTTGGTGGTGGTCTTCAGCGCCTTCTCGGTGAACACGCTCAGACACACCAGCAGGTTCCCGCCGATGATCACCACGATCAGCAGGACCCCGAACACCAGGGCCAGCCAGTTGTGTGCCGACGCCGACGCCGCGGCCGAGCCCGAGTCCGAGTTCGAGTCCGGGACCGGCGCCCCCGCGGCCCCCGCAACCGGCGCCGCCATGCTCAGGTTGGCCGCCATCTCCCGGTCCGAGCCCCAGCAGCGCGGCCGCCGGCCTCTCATGTATACCGAGCCGGGCTGTGGTGGTCCGCGCACCGGGGTCTCATCATCTTCATCATCATCATCTTCATCATCTTCATCATCATCATCATCATCATCATCACCACCACCACAGCGTCCTGTACAGAGACTGGACTCAAGACTCGCTCCGCGGTGCGCACTTTTTACGCAAAGCGCCGCGTAAAAAGCTCAGAGCGGCAGCAGCAGCAGCAGCAGCAGCAGCAGGTGGAGTCACTCACTCTGGTCTGGTCCTTATTCACTCAACACAGATTTTTAGCTGCACACATTAAACCGCGTCTAAATTATAGAAATGTGATGGACACGGACAAGGTGCCGTCGGTTTTCTGGAGAAAGAGCATTTTCGCAGCACCGCCGCCGCCGCGAGGAAAAACTCAGAGGAACCCGGAGAGAAGTTTGATCCTTCAAATCCTCAAACCGGCTGGAAACTGTTGTTCCGCGTCCCGGTGGAAGAGCCGGAGCGGCGCAGCGAGGAGCATCCGGAGCGGTGTCGCTGTGCGGGATGAGGGTCTTTCTATCTCTGTGTCTGTGTCTCTCTGGGCTCCGGCTCGTTCACCTGCAGCTGAAGGCCACCGCGGCCAAATTAGCCGATTAAAGCCGCTTAGCAGCTCCGCTTTACGGTGTCCTTCAGTCCTTGAGCTCCAGCAGGAGGAGACACTGTCCGTCCATCTGTCTGGCGGTCTGACTGACTGACTGACTGACCGTGTGTGTGTGTGTGTGTGTGTGTGTGTGTGTGTTTGAGCGTCCACTGTAAAAAATACCAACAACTTCAACAGTAATTTTTTTTTTTTTTGTGATCAACTTTTTATTTATTTATTTGTTACTTAAAGCAGAAGTAAGTGATATATTTGTGTTAATATAAGTCTTAAATAGTTATATCTTCCGACAGCAATCACTTACATAGAGTGTTTGGACTGAAACACGGGTCTGTCAGTCACTCTGCTCTGCTCTGAGCCGAAGAGAAAACATTTATCGTATCCTACAGTTTTTATCCAATGAGGAGAGAGAACGGCATGCAGGGCTGTGTGTGCAGCCAAGGAACGCCGTGAATGTGGCGACGTAGGGAAGAGGACTGTTATGGTGCGTTCAAGGAAACTCGTATTTTTCCGACCGTGAAGTGGTAAAGTTCGATCTGGTACGAGTTCACCGGTCGGAAGTTACGAGTGGCCGTTATAGTGACTTTCACCGGTAAAACAGGTCGAAAAAACACGAGTGGGTTGCCTGGAACGCTACAAAGTCGTAAGTTGTGACTTGAAGCTGTAATTTACGATTTCAAAAGCCTGCCTGGAACGCAGCATTAGCGAAAACGACCGGACCACTTACTTCTGCTTTAATTTGCTTTGGTGCAAAAGCCACCAAACAGTGCATACAAGTCATTATTAAACATACACACAGCAAAACAACAACCAACAACCAATCATACAGAGCACGACAGGGACACAAAATAAGAATAAAAACCAACAAACGAATAAACAAAACAAAAACAAACAGAGAGCAGCAAGGGAAAAACTTTGAGGGTAGAGGTAAGGGTAATCATGTACATGTAGGCTACATATCCTCAATTCTCCATGATAATGTTATCTTGACTGTGGAGCAAAAAGTGTTTGATAATTTCTCTTCCCTTTTGGCACCATGTATTCTTGAACTGAAATTCAACAGTAAATTGACAGTGAATGTGTCATAGAGACAAGATAAATGAGAATAAAATCACTTAAGTAGTAGCCTAATTAAGTAATTTAATTGTTATTAGTGATGCGTTCACGTGTAAGAAGACGTTTGAATTATGGGCTCTGGGGTAAAGTTTTAAGTGGCTGATCTATAATTTATTTGTTGTTTTTTTATTGTGATTATTATTATTATTATTATTATTGATAAGACAAATATCTACAATAGGCTAACTACTTATCAAATCATAAATGGGATTTGAAAAGTTTAAAACAATAAAGTGGAAACATACAATAAGATTCAGAAACTTTATTGTCATTTCACATGTACAAATACATCGGCTGAAACGAAATAAGCTACCAGTAATTAAGATACTGCATAATTTACCAATGAAAAAACTGGCAACACTTTATAATAAGTACACACTATAAAGCACATGTTAAGCTTTAAATACTGAATACATTATTTTTTAACACATGAATAGTCATTAGTATGTAGTTTATAAACACAGTTAAAATGTTTTACTCATCATTGATAATAACTATAACTGTATTTATAAACTACATAATAATGAGAATTCATGCGTTATAAATGAAGAATTCAGTAGGCTATTTATTAATGCTTAATAGTGTGTTATAAAGTGTTAACAAAACAGTAATTGAAGTCTCTTCTCTTAATCTCTGTCAATTTGGAAAACACAAAAATTAAAATCCTTCAAAAATAACCTAACTCTTGTCATTGAGTGTTTTTTCAGTTTCAAAATAAAAGCCCTGGAGACATTCAGATTAAAACATGTTGCAGGGCAGTTTTTTTTTTGCAGTGTAGAGTGAAGGACTGGGGGGTAATCAGAAAAGAGGAATCCCCAACTGCCCCTCCTCCTTCAGACAGCTGCAGGAATGTTCTGCTGCTGCTGTTTAGTCTCAACATCTGGATTCATTTGAATGTTTGACACCTGTACCTGTTTATTAAATATAGACAAGTCTTAAAGCTGCTAAACTACACACTAGAGAGCTGTTTGCCCCCCTACGGGGCACAGTGTGCATTACAACAACAAAATAAAAGTCTTTGGTGCTGCTGCTATAATTGTTGTGAGTGTGGTTCCAAAAATCTGCTGAAAAATGACACACATTCACCATGAGATAATAACACAACGTTACGAGACAGAGTTGTTTTAGAGGCAAATTCATTCAAAATCGACTATGCATGTTGCCTTCAGGGACAGTTTTTCATCAAGCAGTCTCTGTATTTCCCCCTAAAACAACTCTGTGTGGTAACGTTGTGTTATTATCTCATAGCGTGGTGAATGTGCAGGTCACAACTTGTCCACCAGAGCGTTGTGGAGTTGTTGGATTGTGTATTTGATGAGTTTGATGAGGGAAACCAAGAAATCCCATAATGAGCCTCCGTAGCGTAGCTCTGAGCAGCTCGCGGCTCTGCTCCGCCGTTCTAAAAATAGCTTGCACCGACAAATTAAGTTACAAACCTACTGCTATGACTATAGGGATTATGGCAATGGGCCAGTTTGCCAAAATGTTGAATCAGTGGTTGCTAAGGGAGGGTTATTATGTTGCAACACAGTGCACGCTTCGGTTGGTTGTTATGGTTCAATACGTTTTTTTGATATTGACATGGCGGGAGCGTGCCTATGTTCCCTCAGCCCTATGTTCCCTCTGGACTCTCTCTACCTATCTGGACTCTATCTGTCTGGCCTGTCTAGCCTCTACCTGGTCTTTTTACTAAACTTAACCAACTCCTTTCTTCATTGCCTAAACCCAACCAATGGTGGGACCAAAGGGCTGAGGGAACATAGGGCCTAATTTTCAGTGATAACAAAAGTTAGAAATGAGGGAACATAGGGCTGTGGGAACATAGGAATGACCCCGACATGGCGGTTGCTGAGTGTTTTCTATGGTGTCGATACACTAGTGGTAGCTGTTGTGTTGATAAATGACTGTAGCCATCGCTATGACGTTAGCCAATGGTTGCTGTTGTTTTGGGTTCTTGGCTCATTGTCATCTGTCCGTTTCTAGTGTTGTAAGTCGTCTGATAACTTAACTAAGAGTTGGTTCATTACAAACAGAAACTGTAAAAGTTTTAGTTTATGTAGTCAAAAACAGAGTCCTGTCAGGTCGTCCTTTTGGGAGCTAAAAATAGTTCTGACAGTCGTGGAGGTCACTCGGCGTCCCTGAGGGGGACGGGTCCGTCCGACAGGCTGCTGGTCTCCTCGGCTCTGTTTGAGGTTGTTTGCGTGATTATCTCATCTCCAGAGTGTTTGTCAGGACGTCAGAGCTCAGCTGCTGCTGCCATCACTCACTCACTCAGTCAGTCAGTCAGTCAGAAAGAAAACCCTAACCCGCCTCCGGCCACCGAGGCCTCGTCTGAACATCAGGCTGCTCCCTCGGCAACCATGGCCTCAGATCACATGACACAAGTCAGTCACATGACTTCACCTGTCGTTTCTCAGGTGACACCGACTGCTCTGTTTCTGTTTCTGTCAAACCTCACTGTCTATAACATACATTCATCAATGATGAAACTGAGTAGTTTATTGATTTAATGCCATTATTGATATTTTTCATCCATCAACAGCCGACAGATTGACAAAACTCTAAATATTCTTGCATTGCATACAACATGACAGGGAGAACGGCTTCTCGCTCCCATGTTAAACAGAGGTTTTTCATTAAAGTGACAAATAAACTGAATTTGAATTTGAATTTTGAATTTGATTCTCCAGGGGCCCATCATCATCCATGTATTTGTTCTGGACATTAAGGCCTTTTCAAACAAAATTTGATTGTTTTTAGTCAAAAAATATTAAAATCACTCGAACTGTCACAAGTGTAAACAAGATTTCTCAACATTTAATCATCAATATATAAACACAAATTGTGATGTTTCCTACATTTCTTTAAATCCTTAAAAAGTTTGGTTGTCGGAGGGTCACGAATGTGTGTGTGGTGGAGGAATGTGGACTAAATCCTGCTTGATGGGACTGGGTAGTGTTGTCAGAGGCACTACATCTTCGATTATTTAGATGTTAAGGAATAAGAAATTATAAAATTGTTGTAAATGGCAGATTTTTCCAGCACAGGATCATTGAGCCACAGTTTTCCTCCACAAAACAAAGACACTATCCTTCATTCAGCCCCATTCATCAGTGCATGGGGGAATGTTTTTTTTTTTTTTTTTTTGCCTTCACATGATCTATCACTCCCTCTGCCTCTGCTCTTCAGTTTGCTTCAGGATCCAACAGCTGCTTCAAATCCTCCTCCTCCTCCTCCTCCTCCTCGTCATCATCCCATCCCTCCATCCTGACCTTCCTGCCTGTGGCTGAGAGCAGACGGAGCAGTGGATCATTGCTGCCATGATATTCTGACTTTTTTTGTTTTGTTTTATCAACTCATACTGTAAACAGCTGCAACACGAGTCAGCTGTGACTGATAAAGATGCTGCATCTGATCCGCTCTGAGTCCAGGCCTCTGCTGCTCAGTGATTGAATCTGTGATGTTGAGATTATTTAACGTTAATCTTCTTTGATGGTTCATGGTTTCTCCCACGTTGGTCGTTTTCTTTTCCAGTGTCTGGGATGTCCTCTGACTCCGGTGTCTTCGTCACAAACGCTTAATGAGGACTCGGGACTCTCATCGCCTCGCTCTGGTCTTGAAGGTGACGAGGTGATTTTTAATCCGAGGTCCTGTCATCTGCGGAGCTGATGGATGAGCCGAGGAACGACGTCATGCAAAACCTCGAGGGACGAGAGAGGAGGAGCAGCGATGGACACGCAGCACTATTATTAATTTACTTATGATTTAATTTAGCGTATCATCGTTGGGGGACAGTGAGACACTCACAGTGCTGTGTTCCTCCCTGGACCTCTTGACCTGTTCTCAAGGACGACGACTGACATCATCACAGTGACGTTCAACTGGGAGGTTTTTGGTTATTCCTTATGAATATGAAAATCAAGGCTAGGTGGGAGTGGAGGGGTCTTTTGGCAGAATATGGAAAACAAACTTTTCTACAGTGTAGATACAGATTAGTAAGAGCAAAGTGATGAAAGTGAAGGGTCTACCAAATCTTTAAAATGTGAATTCTTAAGTTGTTATTGTGGATATGATCATAGTTATTAATGAATGTCTGGACCCTTGAGGAGTTTGTACAATATTCACCACAGAGAGTCCCCTAATCTCCATTGGAAACCATTGTGATCAATACATTTACTCAATATTCATCATATCTGGTTCAATAATTCTCAAAGTAGGCTAATTATGTCAAAGAACCTGTGTGACCTCCTCAAGGATCCACAGATTTTCAGTTACATTAAAAGTAACAGCAAATAACTGTGAAACTGTACATGAACGCCTCTCCAGGACCAGTGGGACATTGAGGACCCATAAAACAAAATCTAGGCCCTAGAGTCTACTCAACCTCAAGGTCCCAAAGTACCTCATAATCACACTAAAATTCCTGAATAGACCATTTAAGACTTGTGAAACCTCAAAGACCAATGGAACCACCTCAAATAGCACAAGAACCATCTTTAAAAAATTGCAATGATGACAGTTTCTCTTCATTGGGACCTAGAACCTACGCAAGAACCTTTGGACCTGCTCAATTAACACCAACCACCTTAAAGCGATAGTTCAACATTTTGGCAAATTGGCCCATTGCCATAATCCCTATATTTTTAGGAGTAGGTTCGTTACCTTTAATTGTCGGTGCAAGCTATTTTTAGAACGGCGGAGCAGAGCCGTGAGCTGCTCAGAGCTACGCTACGGAGGCTCATGGGATTTCTTGGTTTCCCTCATCAAACTCATCAAATACACAATCCAACAACTCCACAACGCTCTGGTGGACAAGTTGTGACCTGCACATTCACCACGCTATGAGATAATAATTTAATGTTATGTAATGTAGAGGTAAATTCATGCAAAACCGCTGATGCGTGTTCTCGTTGGGAGCAGTTTTTCAGCAAGCAGTCTCTGTATTTACCTCTAAAACAACTCTGTGTGGTAACGTTCTGTTATTATCTCATAGCGTGGTGAATGTGCAGGTCACAACTTGTCCACCAGAGCGTTTTGAGTTGCGTTGCTCTGAGCAGCTCGCGTCTCTGCTCCACCGTTCTAAAAATAGCTTGCACCGACAATTAAAGGTAACTAACCTACTGCTATGACTATAGGGATTATGGCAATGGGCCAATTTGCCAAAATGTTGAACTATCCCTTTAAGAATAACTGCAGTCCCCCACAAGACCCGGATAGCTTCCTTTGATTTGCACTGGAACCTTAACACAGAAAACTAGGAGAACCTCCCCACAAAACAAAAACACCCTTTATAGTAACTCATCTCGGCTACTGTGTTTCGGTAACCATCTTTAGGGTTCACTGCAGGAAAATCCACTCTTGCATCTGGGAAAAGATGAAAAACGAGCAGATGTGAAATGTTAGAACTGTGTTTATCAACAGACTGTTTGAGAAGGGACGTCAGAGACCTTGTTCAGAATAATGAAAACAAACACTCAGCCTACATGAAGATGTCAGACTCAGACAGCTTCATTTTCACTGAACATATTTTAATCTTCAGAAACTGACACTAATCAACGTCCTCTGATGATCAGCTCAATCTCCGTCTGATCTACAACCTTTGATGACGGAAACAAATCACATTTACCTGCTCGATTTTCTTCTCCATATCTTAGGCTGTTGCTCTGATTATATTTATTATCTATTAAAAAAATTCTTCTCAAGGAGCAATGGAATAATCTCTAAGACCTCAAAAACATCTCAAGGACCATTGGGCCGCCTCAAGAATTCCCTATTACCATCTCAAGGATCCCTGGAGACCACGGTAGATCTTACAAGAAAATCTAAGAAGGACAAAGAGTAAATCAGCTGCACAGACAGGACTATAAATAAACAGCTAAAGTAAACCTTCTGTAGGACCTATGAAACCATCTCAAGGACTGCTGTGGCCTCTTTAATCCCAAGAACCTTGTCAATGACTCTTGTAACATCCAGGACAACAGATAAACATTTATAGAACCAATTTGAAGGATCCTCAGTGCATCTTTGAAAACCACTACAGCTTCCTCAATGATCAACAGAACCTTGATCTACAGTATAATGTCCCTGAAGAACAAAAAACTACCTTGGCCTCCTTTACATACTCCATAAATGCAGCCTCACAGCTTCTTCAACGACGCCTGCATCCCTCATGGAAACCTCTGGAGCCTCCAGAAAGACTAACAGAGTCCCAATGAGACCCATGAAAATGTAAATAACAAAAAACAAACAAACATCAACCTTATATGTCCCTTCTAGCTTTCCTTAATGTTCCCAGAAATATCTAAATTACATGACTCATGGAGGATCCTCAGTTCCTTTTAATGCCACAAAACACTTAACATCTATAATTACCTCAAACATCCAGAAAAGCTCAGTAACTTTCTTTAAAGCTTTCCAAACCTCCTAAACGCACCAAGAAACCTTCTTCAATGACACAGGAGCCTCCATACATAAACCTTCTGTCCTGTCCTGTCTTAAACTTTGCCTATATTGGTAGGAGGTAAAGCTAGAAGAGAACACCACAAAATAAATGTGCTGGTAGGATTTATCTGATGTGAAAAATATCAAGCACATTTGGTCTTTATGTTAATAAAAGGAAAAGGTTAATCTACCTCTTTATTTTTAGCACTCCCACATAGGCTGTATGAACATCATGTGTGAACACCTGCAGTCACTCCACTCTTCTCTTCTTTGTGTTTTCCACGTGGATGGTTTTATAGGAACTTTTTCTTTTTAATGCAATGAAAATGATTTTATTTTGCCCACAACATGCTTTCAGACTAAAACAGGGCACAAAAAAAACAGCAGTGACCTTGTACAATATAATCATACCAAAAACATGAGGCAGCTCATTATTGCTGCTTACCCTATACAATGCAGCCGTCTGGTACAACATAGAAACATGAATGTACTTCACACATAACCTGCTGCAGCGGATCAGTGTCGCCCCCTGCTCACGGTCCTGACAACGCACAGGGGAAATACACATGTTCAAGCGGCGGACTGAAGGTCGATAATGTCTTTAATATTTAACCTTTATGGTTCAGTGGTTGAAATAAACAGCAGTAAAAACACCAGTCTCTGCACCCAGATCATGACACTCCCCTCCCCCACATCCTGTTCAAAGTTTACTTTCACTTTTGAACCAGCGCGGTTGTGTCACAGTCTATTTTCTCATGTGAAGGTAAGGTGAACAGTTTGAATGTTTTCCTCGTTAACACCTGTCGTTACCTGAGTTCTCTGCCCTTCAACTTCTCATTGTTGTGTTGTTGTTGTGTTATTATAATGTTACTGTAGCTGAGTCAGAGCTGTAACTGTAAAGTCTGGACCAACAGAACCTGTTGTCGGTAGAAGAGCAGAAGTAGAGTTGTTCAATGATCAGTAGTTAAAACGAGTGGTTATTTGTGTGCAGCTCCACTCAGAGACAGGCCAAAGACACAAGCGAACTAAACACCTGCTTAGGTCCTCATAACCACACGGGGCCCCAAAAAGCAACAAACTTTGTCAATCCCTAGAGAATACCTGCGTTGCACTTCAAGTTGTTGTTGCACATTGCTATTGTAGTTCATTTAAAAAAAGATTTAGGCTACACTACAGGCTCAGGACTGATGTGGACTCAGTGTGGTGGGCTGAGCGGCTCACAGGGTTTTTAATATGATGTTGATGATTGTGGTGATCAGTACTGTTACTGCCTATCATCAGTACAGTTGTCAGGTACTTGTACTTTCCTTGAGTATTTCCTTGTTGTGCTACTTCCTGCTTGTACTGCAGCTGAGTTGAGGCCCAGTTGTTGTGTGTGTAACAATCAGCTGTAGCTTGTTTGATCCAGTGGTTTTCTACAGGGACGCTGTCCACACAGAGACTGTGTCACATCAACTCAGTGGATCTCAGTCCTTGTGTGTGTCAGTGGATGGAAACAGTCGTCCATGGATCATGTTGCTGGGCTGCTCTTCACTTCACTGCAGCTTCATGACGCCATCTAGTGGACTGATAGTAGAAGTACAGCAGCTGATGGCAGCTTCCTCTTCCTCACTGCTGTGTGACTGCATTCAGCTGACACTGATATGAAGCAGAGAAGAAGAGCCAATCAGTGGAGGAGCAGCTGGAGACATGATGGACATGTGAGCTGCTGTGCACATGAATGATGTGTGTTTCCTCTGCAGGTGAAGCTACAAAGTGTGTGTGAGCTGATGTGGATGTGACCTCAGCAGCATGGATCAGTGTGAGGACAGAGAGGAGGGAGCCCCTCCCTCTAAAACCACTCTGTGTGGGGGACATCAGGACCAGACCAGAGGTCAAAGGTCAGAATTAAAACTGTCAGACTTTTCTCTCTAAAAGTCAGTTGTTGTGTTTATTAAAAGATTGAATATATTTTTCAGCAGTTTTTCTCCAACATGCACATTTATCAGTTGTGTTGTTGTTTCAGGATCCAGCAGCAGAGACCAGACTCTCCTGAACCCAGCTGTCTGTCTCTAA
Organism: Trachurus trachurus; assembly: GCF_905171665.1. Lineage (NCBI taxonomy): Eukaryota > Metazoa > Chordata > Actinopteri > Carangiformes > Carangidae > Trachurus > Trachurus trachurus. The sequence goes on from NC_139897.1 coordinate 29,764,229, forward strand.
AGAGCGACAACTCAAAGGATGAGATATTGAACTTTAAAGGATCAGCTGATCAGATGTAAGACAAAACTTAATTTCAAAGCTTTTGAGTTTCTGTTGAATGTTCTTCCTGTGGAGTCAAAAAGAGTTACAACTCAGACACACATTGACATTGTCCAGCTGCAGTAAAGAGTCCCTGCCTGAACATCAACATGTTAATATTCAGTAATTCTCACAGTGCAGCCCAGTAGCAACAGGAAATATGTCAGCACCTTCTACTTAAAACAGGAAGTAACCACTGGGTTAAAATCATCTTTTCATTTACTCTAAATGTTGATGGTCTTGTTTCCACCTGGTAGAAGGAACATGGTGATGTTGGCTGCATCAAGTCGCCTCCTGGTGGCAGCTTTGAGGTGTGCAACAGGGCGAGGGGCCGATCAGTGATTTCTAGTGAGTTCAGAGTGATGTCAGACACAGAGAGCAGAGACAGAGGATCAGATCAGTTACAGGAGCTGAAGCAGAATCTCAGCAGCTGCTTTTTACAGGAGCAGACGAACAAACGTCCACAAATACTGAGAGAGAGAATCAGCAAAACTCAGGTAAAGATAGAAACGTCAACTCATCTTCAGAACAAAACAAAGAGATAAATGACATTTTCTGACGTAAAAAACAAAATCCTTCATCATCATTGTTTACAGATTTTATCTACAGGAATAAGGATTTTTTTATTAAGGTCCATCTTTATTGTGTTCATTTTTTTATTTTTGAAAACCTAAAACTATTTAACATCAGTTGTGTTGTTGTTTCAGGATCCAGCAGCAGAGACCAGACTCTCCTGAACCCAGCTGTCTGTCTTTACAGAGCAACGTGTCACATGACCGGTACATTAACTTCAAAGGAGGACGTGGATCAGCTGATCAGATGTAAGCTGTAACTGACAGTCAGATTCAGGTTATAGAAATGAACCAGTTTGTACGACGTGTTGTTGGACCAAGTCTGAAATCAAAGTGTCTCTGTTGTGAACGTCCTCATGGGACATATAAAGTCCATCTTGTATTATCTCTCTGTACTGATGTTCACTTCACACTGATTCCTCCACAGAGTGGACCAGGAGAGCTCAGAGGTTCCCAGTGGTCAGTCTGCCCAGCAGCATCAAACACACCTGGACTCCATGTTTATGGTGAGGACATGTCCAACAGCTGCTGTTACATCTGTTGTGTTCACAATCATCTCCATGCTGCACTTTGACACCAGTGGATTGTCAGTCTGTCAGGTTTTAGTTTGATGCTGTCACTCATAGAGTTTCTGTTCCAGCTGCTGGAGGAGAACATGGTCACTTTTGTGAAGAACGAGCTGAAGAAGATCCACAAGCTTCTGAGTCCAGATTACCCAGAATGCTCAGGGACTCAGAGGGAGGATGAAGAGGTGGTGGATGGTGAGGATGAAGAGCAGAGGAGCATCAGAGAGGCGTTAGAGAAGATCACAGTGAAGTTCCTGAGGAGCAGGAAGCAGGAGGAGCTGGCTGAGCGTCTGCAGAGCAGTAAGGGGATTTCTGTAAAGATTCAACATCATGGACAAATGAGATGTTCACTGACATCAACACATGGAGGGAAACATGTTCATATAGTCATTATTAGAGGAATTATCATGTTATATTTATTATTGGTCTGATTTCTTGTGTTTTCATTCAGAACATCTTGCCGCAGTTTGTCGACATAAACTCAAATCTGCCCTGAAGAAGAATTTCCAGTGTGTGTTTGAGGGGATCTCTAAAGCAGGAAACCAAACCCTTCTGAACCAGATCTACACAGAGCTCTACATCTCAGAGGGAGGGGCTGGAGGGGTCAATGATGAACATGAGGTCAGACAGATTGAAACAGCTTCAAGGAAACCAGACAGACCAGAAACAACCATCAGACAAGAAGACATCTTTAAATCCCCACCTGGAAGAGACCGACCAATCAGAACAGTGATGACAAAGGGAGTGGCTGGCATTGGGAAAACAGTCTTAACACAGAAGTTCACTCTGGACTGGGCTGAAGACAAAGACAACCAGGACATACACTTCACATTTCCCTTCACCTTCAGAGAGCTGAATGTGCTGAAAGAGGAAAAGTTCAGCTTGGTGGAACTTGTTCATCACTTCTTCTCTGAAGCCAAAGAAGCAGGAATCTGCAGGTTTGATCAGTTCCAGGTCGTCTTCATCTTTGACGGTCTGGACGAGTGTCGACTTCCTCTGGACTTCCACAACACTGAGATCCTGACTGATGTGACAGAGTCCACCTCAGTGGACGTGCTGCTGACCAACCTCATCAGGGGGAAACTGCTTCCCTCTGCTCGTCTCTGGATAACCACACGACCTGCAGCGGCCAATCAGATCCCTCCTGAGTGTGTTGACATGGTGACAGAGGTCAGAGGGTTCACTGACCCACAGAAGGAGGAGTACTTCAGGAAGAGGTTCAGAGATGAGGAGCAGGCCAGAGAGATCATCTCCCACATCAAGACATCACGAAGCCTCCACATCATGTGCCACATCCCAGTCTTCTGCTGGATCACTGCTACAGTTCTGGAGCTGTTGAAGACCAGAGGGGGAGGAGAGCTGCCCAAGACCCTGACTGAGATGTACATCCACTTCCTGGTGGTTTATCTAAAACTGAAGAAGGTCAAGTATGATGGAGGAGCTGAGACAGATCCACACTGGAGTCCAGAGAGCAGGAAGATGATTGAGTCTCTGGGAAAACTGGCTTTTGAGCAGCTGCAGAAAGGAAACCTGATCTTCTATGAATCAGACCTGACAGAGTGTGGCATCGATATCAGAGCAGCCTCAGTGTACTCAGGAGTGTTCACACAGATCTTTAAAGAGGAGAGAGGCCTGTACCAGGACAAGGTGTTCTGCTTCGTCCATCTGAGTGTTCAGGAGTTTCTGGCTGCTCTTCATGTTCATCTGACCTTCATCAACTCTGGACTCAACCTGAATTCACAACAACAAACAACATCTCTGTGGTCTCAAGTGTTTAAAGACACATTTACACCTTTCTACCAGAGTGCTGTGGACAAGGCCTTACAGAGTCCAAATGGACACCTGGACTTGTTCCTCCGCTTCCTCTTGGGTCTTTCACTGGAGACCAATCAGAATCTCCTACGAGGTCTGATGACAAAGACAGGAAGTAACTCACGGTCCAGTCAGGAAACAGTCCAGTACATCAAGAAGAAGATCGAAGAGACTCCCTCTGCAGAAAAAAGCATAAATCTGTTCCACTGTCTGAATGAACTGAACGATCGTTCTCTAGTGGAGGAGATCCAACAGTCCCTGAGATCAGGACGTCTCTCCACAGATAAACTGTCTCCTGCTCAATGGTCAGCTCTGGTCTTCATCTTACTGTCATCAGAAGAAGATCTGGATGAGTTTGATCTGAAGAAATACTCTGCTTCAGAGAAGGCTCTTCTGAGGCTGCTGCCAGTGGTCAAAGCCTCTAATAAAGCTCTGTAAGTGTAGAGATAGTTGGATTTATTCATCATTATATAAAACACTTCTGTCTTTTCAACAGGACAGAAAATAAATTCCTTCCTTCTTTAATTCGCCTTGTTATCTCTTCAGACTGAGCAGCTGTAACCTCTCAAAGAGAAGCTGTGAAGCTCTGTCCTCAGTCCTCAGCTCCCAGTCCTCTAGTCTGAGAGAGCTGGACCTGAGTAACAACAACCTGCAGGACTCAGGAGTGAAGCTGCTGTCTGGTGGACTGGAGAGTCCACACTGTACACTGGAGACTCTCAGGTGAGGCTCCATCAAGCTGTTTTTTCTGATGACACTTGAACACACCTCCAGACGGAAGGTGTTGACAGAGGTTTCCTGTGTGTTGTTGTGTGTGTTCAGTCTGTCAGGATGTCTGGTCACAGAGGAAGGCTGTGCTTCTCTGGCCTCAGCTCTGAACTCCAACCCCTCCCATCTGAGACACCTGAACCTGAGTAACAACAAACTTCAGGACGCAGGAGTGAAGCTGCTGTCTGGTGGACTGGAGACTCTCAGGTGAGGATCCATCAAGCTGTTTATCTGTTGACACTGATGACACAGCAGTGGTCCGTTTCAGGAAGCAGGCTCAACAAACTCAGAGTCAAATCCCTAGCTCAGGGTTGATTGAGCCTTAACTGGAAAACTCTTGAGTTTTTGGTTTCAGAACAGGTGATCAGAATTAGTACAATTGGGGCGTCGCGTGGTGTAGTGGTGAGAGCGGGCGCCCCATGTATAGAGGCACAGTCCTCGCTGCAGTCGGCCCTGGTTTGAGTCCCGCGTTGGGCGCCATTTACTGCATGTCATTCCCCCTCTCTCTGCCTCCCCGTTTCCTGTCTGTCTCAACTGTACTATCTATAAAGGCATAAATGCCCAAAATATACTTAAAAAAAAAAAAGAATTAGATCAATCAACCCAGAGTATGTTGAGCCTGGGGAAGGTGCGTTCACCATGAGCACAAGAAGCCATCATCAGTGGAGCACAGATGACACGATTCGCAATGACAGAAAGAAAGAAATAGAGCCGTGAATTTCACTCCAACCCAACTCGAGAGTTTAATGGAGGCTTATGTGGAGTATGAACACATTAAAAACATCAAATTGAGCCGAAACCGCGTGAGCTGACATGGGAAAAAGAGTGCAGTGTGTTCTCTAAAAAACTCGGAACACAATGGAACAAAAGCTCATTAAAATACAAATACTGTATGTTGTCATATAGCTCACTTGGTAGCTCATGTGCCTTTTATGCAGTCAGCCCTGGTTCGAAACCAAGGGTTTATCATACATTTTGGTCGGCAATGCATTTTCTCATGATTATATAAAAGAGTAGCCTATGTGGTTGTGTGTAATCTGTGGCCTCTCAAAAATGCCCATTTAAATTTGATAGCTCTATTGATCTGTTCAGCTGTATCCACTTCAAATCAAACAGTAAGACATTTAGCTTTTACTTTAATGTTGCAATATTTGGGTTATTTAATTGCTGAATAGTTGCTATGGACACAGAGGAGCCGACAGAGGTTCACTGAATCTTCAATATCATGTATAACAATTTCTGTTCACACTGTCCCACATGAAAACCTGCAAGGTCTTGTCTTATAGGCTAACAGAGCGATATGCAGCCCGTCGAGCCGTTGTCATGCTGCTGCGTTCACTGTCTCTGATGTAAAAAAGAAAAGAAAAGAAAAAAAGAATAAAATAAATACTTTTAAAAAGCTGTTAAAAATGTAATGACGAAATATAAATATAAAATCTGCTCTGATGATAATGAATTATCGCCTATCCACAATGTGTGGATTAAACAGTAGCTATCTTTTATAGAGGTAATAAATCTTCCAACAGAATCTACTGTAATGATCCGCTCTGCTACAGCCTTTAAATAAGTTTCACTTCCACATCCATGACTTCATTCACTAAATGACACGATGTCTTTCCTTCCTGCTCCACGCTCAGCATCAACCTTAGGTTTAGATGGATCAAACCTGCCAGGGAGCAGGTTTGCTTCACAGCACATGTTGCCATAGTGACTGACTCAGCATTACGCTGATCCGGCTCTCTGAAACGGAAAACTCAGAGTTTCCTCATCTCAGGCTCAGCATACTCAGAGTTTCCACTAATCCCGCTTTCTGAAACAGACGGAAGGTGTTGACAGAGGTTTCCTGTGTGTTGTTGTGTGTGTTCAGTCTGTCAGGATGTCTGGTCACAGAGGAAGGCTGTGCTTCTCTGGCCTCAGCTCTGAGTTCCAACCCCTCCCATCTGAGACACCTGGACCTGAGTAACAACAACCTGCAGGACTCGGGAGTGAAGCTGCTGTCTGGTGGACTGGAGAGTTCACACTGTACACTGGAGACTCTCAGGTGAGGATCCATTAAGCTGTTTATCTGATTACACTTGAACACACCTCCAGGTGTTGACAGTGGTTTCCTGTGTATTGTTGTGTGTGTTCAGTCTGTCAGGATGTCTGGTCACAGAGGAAGGCTGTGCTTCTCTGGCCTCAGCTCTGAGTTCCAACCCCTCCCATCTGAGACACCTGGACCTGAGTAACAACAACCTGCAGGACTCGGGAGTGAAGCTGCTGTCTGGTGGACTGGAGAGTTCACACTGTACACTGGAGACTCTCAGGTGAGGCTCCATTAAGATGTTTATCTGATTACACTTGAACACACCTCCAGGTGTTGACAGTGGTTTCCTGTGTGTTGTTGTGTGTGTTCAGTCTGTCAGGATGTCTGGTCACAGAGGAAGGCTGTGCTTCTCTGGTCTCAGCTCTGAGTTCCAACCCCTCCCATCTGAGACATCTGGACCTGAGTAACAACAACCTGCAGGACTCGGGAGTGAAGCTGCTGTCTGGTGGACTGGAGAGTTCACACTGTACACTGGAGACTCTCAGGTGAGGATCCATTAAGCTGTTTATCTGATTACACTTGAACACACCTCCAGGTGTTGACAGTGGTTTCCTGTGTGTTGTTGTGTGTGTTCAGTCTGTCAGGATGTCTGGTCACAGAGGAAGGCTGTGCTTCTCTGGCCTCAGCTCTGAGTTCCAACCCCTCCCATCTGAGAGAGCTGGACCTGAGCTACAATCATCCAGGAGCCTCAGGAGTGAAGCTGCTGTCTGCTGGACTGGAGGATCCAGACTGGAGACTGGACTCTCTCAGGTATGGAGAGGCTGCTGCAGCCACACACACTGTCTGATAGAGGAGGAGGAGCTGGAACATTTTCTATGGCCCCGTTCACACCTGGTATTACCATCTGTCTCAGGTGATTAATGCATTGATGACATCAGATCTGATCACTCAGACCATATCCAGAGGTGGTGTTGGCCACAGTCAAGCTCCGCCCACTCCACTGACGTCCTCTGTCACAGTCTGACTCGTCCCAACACAGTTTATACTGAAGCCAAAATCTCAGTGTTTCAAACATGAGCTGTGCAGCTTCCATCCATCACAGTGATGAACTACTGGGATCAGGAGTTTCTCCTCATGACTTCTTTGTCTCATCATGACTCACTGTGTCATATTCAGGAGAAGAGATCTCAGTGATGAAACCAGCTGTTGGCAGCTGTGCTCTGAGTCTCTCCAGATGTTTTGATCAGACTTTATTTCAGAGTGTATCAACAACATTTCAGCTGCAGCTGCTTTATTATCGTCCCACATTAGCGCCGTCATGTTCTGTGTTTACAAACCCAGTACGCACGTTGTGCTGTGTTCACGTGTTGACGGAAGTTCCCCGTTCCCGTTTTGCGAGCCGTTCTTCAGACCTTTTTATGTTCATATTTCTATGGTTTATGTGTAATAAGGGTAATTGGGATAAGTCAAGTCGGCAACTACCAAAATTATGACCGAGTTGACGAGTTGTTTTCCGAAATGAGGGACTATTCTGATTTCAGTCAGAAAGTTGTTTTTCCGATTATAGGGAGGTCACTTGAACGCAGCATTCACTGCAGGCCACAGGTCTCATGAAGGAGTAAAAAAAAAAAAAAACGACCCATACAGCAGTGCTGACAAAAAATATATAATAAATCTTATCGGGCCGATAAGTTTATGATTTCGGATTTATCGAAATGACGTCATAATTTCCTGATATCGGGCCGATAATTATCGGACCGATAACTATCGTGCATCCCTAGTAATCATGTTCAGAAACACTTTTTGTTATACTGGGTGAAATGGTCCTTCTATCCTGAGAGTAGTCAATTCATTATGTTTTCAGAAAAAGAAACGAAAACAATCAGCCCTCTGTGGCAGCTGCAGGACTGACAAAACTCTGACCAATCCATGCTTTTCGCTCCGAAAAGGAAAAACCAATCAGATGCATTCATGTCTGGTTCTGCCTACGCCCAATCAAGCTGCCATTTCTCCCCCTCTCCCTCCTCTCGCATGTGCGATCACAGTCTTCACCCTGGTCTGCAGAAAGCCACACTCCAGTCTGATGAGTGGCAATGTAGCTCTGGCAATGCGCAGGGCCGGCTCTAGCCATTTTGGTGCCCTAGGCGAGATTACTCTCAGGCGCCCCCCCCCCAACAATGATCATAATGATCATAACGATAACATAGCAGTGTATCTCTATGTCCCCTCTGACCCTGAGATACACAATTTGCACAACAATCAGTAAAATTGCATTGAGTAAATCCTGGGTGAAGACATGAAAAAATTAGTCTCTTCACAATCATGAGAACAAACTGTTGTGGTGCTTGAAATGGGTATACGAAAGTCTCGGCTTCACAAAAGCAGTGGAATATACTATATGATATAAGGCGATAAGTGTAGAAAAAAAATTGTGAAATTGCTTTTTGAGCATAAATGTTAGGCCTAACTGTCATTCTCAAATGTCTCAAATGTGGGATAACAGAAGCTAAATATTGACTTCACATTACATTTCAAACTTCATGAGATGTGTGTAGCCCGAAATGAGAAATTGTCTCCAAATATCAACTAAATAGACAAAAAAACACACAAAATTTACAATATTTAGCCTATACAATGTACCCTATATGTGTTGTCATTGTGGTACTGTTTGAGAGGTAAAAAAAAAAAAAAAAAACTAGTTTGATAGCTCAGCAGGTCTGAATACAGAGCTGGAGCTGATCTGGAGCTGTGGCCCACTGGCCCTGCTGTCTCAGCAGGCTGAAATCTCAACTCTCGATTCTTTTTTCATAATCTTCCTCATCAAATTAGTCAGAACTTTAAACCTCTGAAGCACCGTCATCATCCTCACTGCTTCTCTCTCTCTCTCTCTCTCTCTCTCTCTCTCTCTCTCTCTCTCTCTCTCTCTCTCTCTCTCTCTATCCCTCTGAACGACTCTGCTGTTTCGAAGTGCTTCACAGTTGTTGTTTTGATTGACAGGTCGTCAAGGGCGTGCGGCCGTGCGTATTTGAAAGAGGAGAGCCTCCCAATCACAGTAGTTGAACCGCATTTCCACTGCATAAATGACCGAAATATGAAAAAAAAAAAACATATCGAGACGGTTGCGCAAACGCGCCGGCATTTGTGCCACACATCTAATTAAAAATGTGGCATTTCTAACAAGAAAACGGCTTGAGAGCATTCCTGCTGCAGACAGGTATCTGTGTGACTATACACAATTTAGGAACATGTTTGTCATTGTTTATTTATTTGTTTTGGGGTTTTTTTTCTACACAGAAAACACTAAGTGAGGGGGCGCCAGCGGACATCTTTTTTTTTTTCTTTTTCCCCTTGACTGGCGACGCCCCTCCAGCAGTTGGCGCTCTAGGCGACCGCCTATATCGCCTATGCCTAGAGCCGGCCCTGGCAATGCGCCTTAGGTGTCCTCACCCACATCTACGTAAAGGTGAAGGCGTGGCTTCAGAGAGAAGTCTGAGGAAAGGGGCTGGGACTTTTGACTTGTGATGATCGCGATAAGCGCGTTTAGCATTTATTAGCGCTGCAGCGCGACCTGTGCAGCAGCAGGAGACTGACAGTGACAGTGACAGTGCTGAAATGCTGTTGAACACCACAATAATAATAGTGGGTTTTATTTCGGTGAGAGCCCAAACGAGACTGTGGCAGGACACCTCTGCCTCTGTTTCACTTTATGTTGCTGGTAATGTGTAAAAGTAGTAGGCTAAAGTTAAATTATTTTGTATGCACTAATTAAAGGGGCAGAGTTTTAAGAAACATTTTAGCTTTTATATTTTATAAGATATAATTTTTGTAAGAACCACAATTAATATAGGTTATATATTTCAGTGAATATCTAATTGTTCTTAGCATTTGTTAGATAACTTTCTTTGCCCAATAAATTAAAACATGTTGGAACTATCAATGTCTACTCTCTTGCCGCCAGAATCTCACCTATTTTTAACCTCAGCCTGTCACAATGATGTATCAGATGTCAGACTGTCTCATTCTTTCAGTTTTAACCTGAATATACAAGGCATGATTGATTTTCCCAACAATCAAAGTATACCAAACCGAACCGAAAACCGTGAGCACAAAACCGTGAACCAAACCGAAAAGTGGATTTTGTGAACCGTTTCACCCCTATTAAATATGTCACGCCTGTTATATAAAAATTGGTTGGTTAAAGTGAAATAAAGATTCTTCTTCTGTATCTGAAAACATTTCGAGTTATTGTGGATAACATATTCTGTAGAGGTAATGGACCTTTTTAGGGTGTGCTACAACTCTCTGGTCCTGTGCTAAAAAACTGTCAGCCTCTGTAGCACTAGTGCTGCTGAAAAAGTTAACGTACAGCCCTGAAACCTCTAAAAACTTTCGGATGAAGTTACTCGGCTCGTTATCGCCAGTGTGAAGACGACGGAGTCGGCCCCGGGCTATCGGTTTAGTAGACCGGCTACTGCCTGAGACGTGCCGGTAGCATGGATGTAGCCTACTAGCCTCAGACTACCTCTGTATTTCTCCTAAAACAAACGTTGGAGCAAATTTCCTAACAGGCGATATCTGGATAAACTGACCACAGGCTGGGGAGAGACAGATTGTGCAGGTTTAACACGAGCAAAAGCTGTGTAACCCTGAGTAAATCTGGACCCTAGTCTCATGCTAAAATTGACTGTAAATTCATCTATATAGTTTTTTTTTTTTTTTAAATGTTCCGGGGGAGCATGCCCCCGGACCCCCCTAGGGGGTCGGTATCTTGGCACCTTTTGAGAAGTTTGCACCCCTGCTATTTACATGTTCTATCAGAAGTGACCCATAGCAGATATCCGATTTGTATCTGATTTATTTCCACATATAACAGGGGCCTGAATCTGATTTGACAATATCCGATTCAATGCGCTTTTGTCCCGTTTACACATTCATGTTACAGATCCGATCTGAGCCACTTGAGAGGAAAAAAATCTGAATTGGGCCACTTGAACCGTGCAGTGTAAAGACAGCCAAGTGGCTCCTTATTGAAAGTCTCCAGCAGCTGGAGCTTCACTTCCTGTCTGAGTCCATGTGCTCTGAGCTGAGCCTGGTTCTCTCTGCTCTACAGTTTCTCTGCTTCCTCTGGACTCTGACTTCAAGTCCAGTAAGAATGTGTGGACAGGTTTGATGGAGCTCAGGACTGGTCCTGAGGACGGCTGCTTTGTTCCACATGATGTGACTGATCTCAGTGAGTCAGTGTGTTGCAGCTGATCAGTGTGAAGAGCAGAGAAGAACAGAGTGATTGATCATGAGATCCTGATCCGTCCTGTCACTGTGATCAGATGGTTTCTATTAGAGCTCCTTCATCCACTCACTGCTGCTGTGGCTCCTGTGGAAACCTGCTCACAGCCTCATTCTTCAGCTTCCTGGGGAGTTTTCTTCAAACAAACACAAGTTGTGTTCACACTCAGTGTTTCTCACTAAACTCACTGTTTCACTGAGCTCTAACAAACGTGTTGAGTGTGTTTCCTTCCTCATCAAACACTGAAACCACCACTCTTCTTCTTCTTCTTCTTCACCTGTTGTGTCTTCATCTTATTTGCTGTGACGTGTGTTTGTGCAGCTTGAGAGCCAGAGAGTGAAAGTGTGTGTCTCACACTGCAGTGACATCACATGGAGAAAACACATGATGAAGTGTTTCCTCCTCGTCTCCTCCTGCTCTGTATCATCACTAGATAAAGACTCCAGCTCCTTCTTCTCTGTGCTCAGTGTTCATCCATACATACCTGTAATATTCTCAGAGAATATGATTTCCGACCGGTCCCTGAAGTATACATGAATGTGATTGGCACAGGTGGCATGTGTGTGTGTTTACTTCCTAGTTCTACTGCAGACAGTGATGCAGACTGCTGTGTGTTCCCGAAGTGGTGAATAAAAGTACAGTTAGCAGCACGTCGTGTGTTGCCTCAAGTTCTGTTACCCAGTACAGAACAAGACATGGTGTCAGAGTAAAAGGAAAGACAAGCGTCGCAACAAGATGGACGTCGCCGGAGTTCCGTCACCTCGTATGGACTGGGATGCGAGCAACCTGCCCGAAGCATGGCGAAAATTCAAGCTCCACGTGGAATTGATGTTTTCTGGTCCGTTTAAGAAGAAGGGAGAAGACGAAAAGTGCAGCTACCTTCTCATTTGGGTCGGCGAAAGAGGCCGGGACATATACAACACATGGACGCTTACAGACGACGAACGAAAGGTACTGAATACGTACTATGGGCGCTATGAAGCATACGTCATGCCAAAGTCAAACATCTTATTTGCTCGTTATAAATTCCAAGAAAAAGTCCAAGGAGCTAACGAGCCATTTGAACAGTTTTTGACGGATTTGAGACTGCTTGTGAAGGACTGTAATTATGCAAACAACGAGGAAATGGTGAGAGACCGTGTCGTGTTTGGGATCCATTCACCTAAAGTAAGAGAAAAGCTACTGCATGTCGGTTCCGACTTGACGTTGGATAGAGCTATAGACATTGTCAGATCTCATGATATGGCCCAAGCACAGCTCAAGACTATAGCTAGCGGCAACAGTGGCCTGCAGGAGCAGTCTGTCCATGCTATCGGTCGCCATTATTCAAGGAAGACAGCTTGGAAAACGCGCCAGGACAGGGCAACAGGAAATATGGAGAGCACCTACAGACCTGAAGGGGACAGAGAGCGTCATAAAACCTGTGGCTACTGCGGAAACAAGCCTCATGGAGCAAAAGACAGCTGTCCAGCGAAAGGTAAACAGTGCAAAATATGCAGCAAATGGAATCATTTTGCAAAAGTATGCCGCTCAAAGCAAAGTAAAGGAGTGCACACTGTAAGTGAAATTGACTCACACAGCAAGACAGACAATGAAGATTTGTTTATTGATGCAGTAACACAAGACAGTAATAACAAAAGACAAACTGAACAGGCATATGCAGATGTGTTGGTTGGACCTAGTAAAACTACAGTCACCTTTAAGCTAGACACTGGAGCCTCAGCTAATGTCATTCCCACTAATGTTTTCCAAAGGCTTGGGATACAGGACACACTACAACCAACAACACGCCCTCTCTATGGCTATGGGGGTGAGAAGCTATCTGTCAGAGGAAAGTGCAACATCAAATGCCAGTACAAAGACATTCATCTGACATTAAAGGTCCACATCGTTGACACACTGGCTCCTCCAGTGCTAGGATTAAAAGCATGTTTGGACTTTGGACTCATTAAACTCATACTGTCTGTGCACAGCTCACCTGAGACATCAGTTATGGATGAGTTTGCTGATGTATTCACAGGAATAGGACTGTTTCCTGGAGAGTGCACAATTCACATTAACCCCAATGCAGTACCTGTAGTTCACCCACCTAGGCGCGTCCCTTTGGCCCTCCGCGACCGCCTCAAGGAGGAACTACAAAACATGGAAAAACAAGACATTATTGTGAAAGTCACTGAACCAACTGAATGGGTTAATTCCATGGTCGCAGCAGAAAAACCACGCACAGGAAAACTGAGAGTATGTCTTGATCCAAGGGACCTGAATAAAGTCATAAAACGCCCGCACTACCCTTTACCTACCCTTGATGACACCACATCCAAATTGGCAGGAGCCTGTTTCTTCAGTGTAATGGATGCAAGGTCGGGCTACTGGGCCATTAAGCTCTCAGATGAGTCCTCACAGCTGACAACATTCAACACTGTTTTTGGACGATACAGATTCCTCCGCTTGCCTTTTGGATTGATCTCTGCTCAGGATGAGTTTCAGCGTAAAGTTGATGAGACTTATGAGGGTTTGCAGGGTGTCACAGCAATAGTTGACGATATCCTCATCTATGGCAAGACTAAAGAAGAACATGATACCAACCTCCGTGCCATGTTGCAGCGCTCCAGGGAGCGAGGAGTCAAGCTCAACCCAGATAAGAGTACAATCTGTGCCACTGAGGTCAGCTACTTTGGACACAGAATCACCAAGGATGGAATCAAGCCGGATCCAGCTAAGATTGCAGCTGTAAAGGACATGGAGCCACCAAAAGACAAAGGTGAGCTGGAAACAATCCTTGGCATGATTAATTATTTGTCCAAATTTGCCCCTGGACTGTCTGATGTCAATGCACCCATGCGTCACCTGTTAAAAGATTCGAGTGAATTCAGATGGGATGCACAACAGGAGGAAGCATTCAAGAAAATTAAAGAGCTGCTCACTCAGGAACCAGGTCCAGTATTAAGATACTTTGACCCGAGCAAAGAACTCAGACTCCAAGTTGACGCATCAAAATATGGATTAGGTGCAGTACTGTTACAAGAAGGAAAGCCCATAGGCTATGCATCTAAATCACTGACTGATTGTGAAGTCAATTATGCACAAATTGAGAAGGAGCTATATGCTATTTTGTTTGGATGCAAGCGCTTCCACCAGTACATCTATGGTCGCCACATCACCGTGGAAAGTGACCATAAGCCACTTGAATCCATCTTGAGAAAACCACTTGCAGCAGCGCCTCCAAGGTTACAAAGAATGATGCTTCAGCTACAGAGGTATAACTTTACCATCACTCACAGACCAGGCAAGGACATTCCTGTCGCAGACACTCTCTCCAGAAAGTCACTGCCTGACCAGGACACCAGCCTCAGTGAAGGTATGGACATGCAGGTGCACACTGTTTACAGCAACCTACCTGTCAGTGACACTAGACTTGAAGACATCAAGACAGAGACTGGAAAAGATGCTCAACTCATCGTGCTGAGAAAGACAATTAAGTCAGGATGGCCTGAGGAGAGGAAACTATGCCCTCAGAGCATAGCAGAATATTGGAACCACCGGGACGAGCTCTCGCAAATGAACAACATCCTGTTCAAGGGGGAAAAGATCATCATACCCACCTCACTGCGCACAGAGATGTTATCCCGTATCCATGCAGGTCACATGGGTATGGAGAAGTGCAAACAGCGTGCGCGTGACATCATCTTCTGGCCTGGGATGAACAAGCAGATTGAGGAGTTAGTTGGGAAATGCCACATCTGTAATGAACATAAACCATCAAACACTAAAGAGCCAATGATAAGTCACAAGATCCCAGACAGGCCGTGGCAAACAGTTGCTACTGACCTGTTCACCTGGAACAATGAGGACTATTTAGTCACAGTAGACTATTACAGCAGATACTTCGAGCTTGACAGATTACACAGCACCACAGCCGCTGCTGTGATACATAAACTGAAAGCTTCTTTTGCAAGACACGGGATACCAGAGACTGTTATATCGGACAATGGTCCACAGTACAGATGTAGAGAGTTTGAGGGTTTTGCAAACACATGGGGGTTCACACACATTACCTCTAGCCCGCACTATCCTCAAAGTAACGGCTTAGCCGAGAAGTCTGTTCACATTGCAAAGTCCCTTATGGAAAAGGCCAAAGCTGATCAGAAAGACCCCTACCTGAGTCTGCTTGAGTATCGCAATACCCCAGTGGACAACTTCAAATCACCAGTTCAGCTGCTCATGAGTCGTCGCACACGATCAATCCTGCCTAACACCCATCAGCAGCTGCAACCCAAGATCATCAGACACAAAGATGTTCACATCAGGAGAACCCACAGACAACAACAGCAGAAAAAATACTACGACAGATGAGCTAAGCAGATGTCACCTCTGCATGAAGGACAATACATCCGCTTTCAGGAGAAAGGCTACTGGAAACCAGCAGTTGTCATTCGCTCAGCTGATACTGAAAGATCATACCACATACGCGCATCAGAAGGAGGACAAGAATACAGGCGAAACAGACGACACCTCCTGGACACAACAGAGACACTGAACACTCAGACTGAAGAAAACACAAAACATGACACACAACATACACTGCACACTGACACACATACCTCAAAGATGACAACAGAGGCAGCCCCACAGGCTGTGCGGTATCAGACAAGGTCTGGACGCGAGGTTAAACCCAGAGTTGTTATGGACTTATAGAAATATGCTCAATGATGTTCAGATACATATAAGTCAATGACAGTGTTATTGTGTTCTACTTAAGATATGTTATCCAGTATGACATTTGAGCAAGCTAAGTGATAATTGAGATCTGTTTATTGAATCCTTACGTTATGAAAGTCATAAATGTGCTAACTTGATTTCAGCATGTTTCAGCAAGGTTTTATTGCACAGAAAAGCTATCTTGAATGTTGTGTTTCATATTTTCTTAAAAGAAGGGGGATGTAATATTCTCAGAGAATATGATTTCCGACCGGTCCCTGAAGTATACATGAATGTGATTGGCACAGGTGGCATGTGTGTGTGTTTACTTCCTAGTTCTACTGCAGACAGTGATGCAGACTGCTGTGTGTTCCCGAAGTGGTGAATAAAAGTACAGTTAGCAGCACGTCGTGTGTTGCCTCAAGTTCTGTTACCCAGTACAGAACAAGACAATACCAGCCTCCATGTGAACACAGTGATAAAACAGTGTGTGTGTGAGAGCCATGTAATGTCCATGTGTGCATGCTGACAGAGAACGTGCTGCTCTGACCCCCCTCCTCCTTTCAGGGTGCAGCCTGCTGGAGTCAGATGGTTGACACCAGGTCCATGGAGATGTAAGTGTGTTTTTACTTACTTATTTAAAAAAAACTGTTAAAAATAACATGATTCAGAAATATGACCTGGTGTAAATGTAATAAAACCACACGTAAAGGTGTATACACACACATGTGCTTAAGTGTCTGCGTGTGTACATGTATGTGTGAAAATTTTTGTTTGTATGGATTTCTATACAGATATTGGTGTTTATGTATTTATGTGTATATGTGCGCATGTGATAGTAAATGTATATATGTGTCTATACTGCATGTAGCATGTCAATACTTAATAGAAATGTATTAAGATGATGAGTAGCTGGGCTGCAGCCGCTCAATTTATTTTATGTCACTTTTGTTGTAAACGTTGTTTGTTGATGTTTTTCTTCTTCTTCTTCCATTTCTTCTTTGCTTGGATGTGGGTACTATCTAATTTGTGAATTAATTCTTTGTAACAAGGGGTAGACAATATAAGTTCGCTTCTTTCTGCCCCCTTTCATTCAAGAGTTACAGTATTGTCATTGTTTATTTTATTTTTTGTTTTTATGCTCGATAAATGAATGAAATAAATAAATAAACTAAACTAAACTAAACTAACTAAACTTTGAGCAGCACATTCAACCATCTTCACACTGTCACATCACTGACGTCATGAGTCTTCATCAAACTGTCAATAACTGATCACATGATCAATAACTGCAGCTGTGTCTTGTTCTCTCCATCAGATTCCTGTCGACTCACAATCGACACAAACACAGTGAACACAAACATCAAACTGTCTGACAACAACAGGAAGGCGACATGGGTGAAGGAGCATCAGTCATATCCTGATCATCCAGACAGATTTGACTGGTGTTGTCAGCTGCTGTGTTCAACTGGTCTGACTGGTCGCTGCTACTGGGAGGTCGAGTGGAGAGGATGGGTTTATATATCAGTGAGTTACAGAGGAATCAGCAGGAAAGGAAAAAGTTTAGACAGTTGGTTTGGAGGGAACGATCAGTCCTGGAGTCTGGAGTGCTCTGTTGGTCGTTACTACGTCTGGCACAATAACAGACGGACAGACATCACCTCCTCCTCCTCCTCCTCCTCCTCTGCCTCTAACAGAGTAGCAGTGTATGTGGACTGTCCTGCTGGCTCTCTGTCCTTCTACAGAGTCTCCTCTGACTCACTGATCCACCTCTACACCTTCAACACCACCTTCACTCAACCTCTGTATCCTGGGTTTACACTCTTCAAGTCCAGTTCTGGTTCCTCAGTGTCTCTGTGTTGAGTGAATCAGAGTCTCCTCCTGTCACAGAAACCTTCTCACTGTTGAACAGACAGTTCAGTCTCTACATGTCTGTCTCTGTCTCTCACTCACGTTTTCACATTCATGGATTAAATCAGTTGGTTTTTTAAAAATATTTTCTCAATGATTCTTGTAAACTTCTTCCTCTTCCTTTAAAGATGGATGATTCATGTTCAACTTTACAGGCTGTTTGTGAGCTGGTCACAGGTAAACAGACAGAACAATAAACACAACTGGAAACAAACATAATGTTGTATAGACGCTGAATATAATGAATTACATGCAATTTATTTTTCTTTGTGGTTTTACTGAATCATTACTGCATTTCCTGCTGATGAGCTACTAATCCTACCAGATAATGATTTTTCTGTTAACATGCCACTGAGTTCATTATTAAACTGTATTCATCTCTGTCCTGTAAATAATCTGATGTGAAATAATTAAGCAATATATATTGATATATTGCTTTTATAAAACGGTTACCAATAAAGACAATATGAAAGAGGAATACGCAATCAATTTCATGTAGTTTTTATTCAACCAGAAATATTATCTAATCAAAAAGCCCCACTGTGAAAAAAACAGTCCCATCTCTCAGGACGTTAGCTCCAAGTTAGCTCTGCATGTCGTCTTTTCCTCCTCTATCTTTAATAATCTGACGATGTGTGGCTAGTTTGCTGGTAGGAGGTAAAACTAGAGGAGGACGCCACAAAATAAATGTGCTGGTAGGATTTATCTGATCTGAAAACTGATTTCAGGCACATTTGGTCTTTACATTGATAAAAGTAAAAGGTTAATCTACCTCTTTATTTTGGCATTCCCACATAGGCTGTATGAACATATCACACCACCTCTTGTCATTGATACAAAGTGACATGTAAAAAAATCCTCATGTGGGCAGAGATCTTAACCCCTCAATGTTTAACCCAAAGTTACGCCTATGATGCCCCCCGCTGGTCAAAACGAGACACCACACCAACAGACACAAAAGCTGTTTTTAATATTTTATTCATGTATAAAATACATAATCTCTAATCTCTCTGCAACAAATGACAGAAACAAATGTAACAGTTTGGGTTTAACCATCTGTGTGTGACGACCTTCACACTAAAACCTCGATAATA
Organism: Trachurus trachurus; assembly: GCF_905171665.1. NCBI lineage: Eukaryota > Metazoa > Chordata > Actinopteri > Carangiformes > Carangidae > Trachurus > Trachurus trachurus. The sequence continues at coordinate 29,783,035 of NC_139897.1, forward strand.
ATAATCAATTATTTGATTTAACTTTAACCTAAAATCTTCTGAGTGCAGAGTTAATTCTCTCTTTAACCAAACACGGATCATAACCTGATCAGACCTGAACTCATCAATAGCCCAATCACCAATCAATAGCCGAACAGTGAAAGTGAATCAGAGTCAAACAGCATTGAGTTCAGACGTGAGGTCATCGATCAGTGACCTCATCATGAACAATAAACAGAAACTCTGAGGTTGAACCTTTGACCTTCAGTCAGACTGACGATCTGAACTTTCTCTTAAAGACACAGTGAACATTTCTTTGTGAGGTCATGCGACGTTGTGATGTCATCACTCCTCCAGGCTGCCGTCGCTGAGCAGGAAATGAGGTCTGACCAGCGACAGCATGGGGCCCCTCGGGGCCCCGGCCAGACAGTACGCCTCGTCCGGCCCGACGCCCCGAGACCGCAGCGTCCTCAGCGCGGCGCAGCAGCTCTCTCTGCCGCCGCGCGCCGTCACCATGACGAAGCTGAGCGGGCTGTCGACCATGCCGAACCTCCGCCGCATCTCAACGAGCCGAGCCGACAAACTCTGCAAAAGGAGAGAGACAGTGAACGCAACCTCCAGGTCAGAGCAGAGGACGACCAGACAAGGCCGTTTTATTTGTATCGCCCGTTTTTACAAACAGTTTGTCTCAAAGGGCTTCACATCCCATCATAACAACATCCTCTGCCCTTTGACCCTCACATCCACTGAGGAAAAACTCCATGGAAAACCCTTTTAAAGGACAATTCCAGGCGAATTCAACTCAGGGGTGTATTTTCCTATCATTTTAGGTCTAAAAGAATGAATCTGAAGATTTGCAGTTTAGTTGCTCCTGTTTTGTGGTGGTTGTGTCTGTCCCCGCATCGCCACGGCAGCAATGAATGGGAGCGGATGCAAGTTCCGCTGTTTAGGCTGTTTACATCCCTCAAAGCTGCAATTTCTTTCCACAGACAGCGTCAGATGGCGACTCAAACATGCACCGAGAAGTTTATTTACTTCAAGCAAGCCGACATGTTTGTAAAACTAGATCTCGTGCGAGACCCAAGTTAATGCGCTCGGTGTGTTCAGGTGCAGTTGGAGCTATTGTTTGTGTGATAAACACAGGAATATCAACTCTTGACTTGCTTCAAGTGTACATTTTTTTCCACGGACAGCGTCAGGTGGATACTCAAACATGCGCCGATAAGTTTTTTTTACTTGAAGCAAGTCAAGAGTTGATATTCCTGTGTTTATGACACAAACGGGAGCTTTCCCACTGCACCTGAACACACCGAGCGCATCAACTTGGGTCTCGCGCGAGACTCCAGGAGACTTTGAATTAGATCTAGTTTTACAAACATGTCGGCTTGCTTGAAGTAAATAAACTTCTCGGTGCATGTTTGAGTCGCCATCTGACGCTGTCTGTGGAAAAAAACTTGCGGCTTTGAGGGATGTAAACAGCCTAAGCAGCAGAACTTACATCCGCTCCCATTCATTGCTGCCGTGGCGATGCGGGGACAGACACAACTACCTATGATAGGAACATACACCCCCGAGTTGAATTCACCTGGAATTGTCCTTTAAAAGGGAAAAACTGGAGAAACCTCAGAGTGAGCAACAGAGGAGGGATCCCTCCCCCAGGACAGGCAGTAGATGTCGTATACAGACAAGTTTATACTGTATACAAACAGTTTATAACATGGAATATGGGAAAGGTTAACAAGAGCTGATGAAAGAGGCAGCTGGTGGCGGCGGCGGCGAGTAGCTACCTGAGCGGCCCGTTGACACGCCGACGCCGGGCTGACGTCGGGCTGGACGACGGCGTCGCCACAGAATAAAACTCTGAGCTGCTCAGACGAACAGGAAGCCGTCTGCTGGTCCAACAGCGCCGAGAGGACGCCTGGACCGAGGACAAGGAGGATTCACCTTCTGACACCACACTCACCAATACACCATCAATACATGATTAGAGCTGCAACAATGAATCAACTAATCGAACAATAGTTGATTATTAAATTAATCATCAACTTTTTTGATAATCGAATAATCGGATGGGTAGTTTTTTAAAGGGATAGTTCAACATCTTGGCAAATTGGCCCATTGCCATAACCCCTATAGTCATAGCAGTAGGTTTGTTACCTTTAATTGTTGGTGCAAACTATTTTTAGAATGGCGGAGCAGAGCCGTGAGCTGCTCAGAGCTACGCTACGGAGGCTCATGGGATTTCTTGGTTTCCGTCATCAAACTCATCAAATCCACAATCCAACAACTCCAAAACGCTCTGGTGGACAAGTTGTGACCTGCACATTCACCACGCTATGAGATAATAACACAACGTTACCAGACAGAGTTGTTTTAGAGGGAAATGCAGAGACTGCTGATGAAAAACTGTCCCTGTGCATCAGCAGTTTTGCATGAATTACAAAACTACAAACTAATAGGAAAACACCTTGTGATGTCACACTGACATCACACCAACATTAAACTGACACGTTTCATTAGTTGTTAGTGTCTCAGCTGAATGTGAAAATGTCTCATAATGAACAGAATATAAATATTTGTTTTAGCTACTGAATGTGGAGTCGTTGAGTGACGTTTTCTGTCCACAATAAATCAGAAATTAATTTGTCCTGAAAAGAGACCAAACACTGCACTCACAACTGTGTGTAGAGACAGAAGTGCTGCGGGTCAGTGAAGCAGCCACCATGCACACACACACACACACACACACACACACACACACACACACACACACACACACACACACACACACACACACACACACACACACACACACACACACACACACACACACACACACAACACAGGAAGTGTGTTCTCAGCGTCACTCTCATTGGGATTTATTGAGTCTTTCCTCCTCCAGCAGCGTCTCATAATGAACTTCCTTCACTGTTGGTTTGGCTGCTGCAGATGGAGTCATGGAGTCGGTGGACTGGCTGTAACTCATCAGGGAGGCAGCAGATCCATAGATGGACTTTACCCGGTGGTGGTGGTGGAGCAGCTGATGAAGGTGGTGCCCTCCCTGTCCCTCATTGGTCAGTGATCGCTCTACTGTGGGCAACACTGATGATTTCTGTGCTCACTGATTCACACGTCGACTCGTCTTCTTGTGTCACTGGAAGGTCACAGGAAGTTTCACATTTCAAAAATAAAAGTGGATTAATTCTTCCTTACCTCTCTGAGCTTCTTCTATGAGAGCTCAGATCTGACTCTGTGTTTTATGTCTTCACTTCATCTCTTGCTGTGTCTATGTGGAGTTTCCATTGCTCATACATTCTCCTTCATCTTGACCTTTTCACCTTTTGAGTACACACATCGTCTCCATGGTGACCAGAGCACATCTCTCTGAAACTTGGAGATCAGTTAGACTTGGTTATTTCACTCCAGTGGTTTCCTCCTGATGTATCTACTTGTATTAAACCCCCTGCTGGACAATAAGTGACATCACAGCACTATTATAGCTGTTAGACTACCAATAACTGTTTATCATAATAATTATCATCTGATTCATTCAAAGTTATCCACTGAGTGTTTTATGTCAGTGATAGATGATTGTCATAGTATATGGTTCAGTTCACCTGGGAACATGTTGATTGTTGTTACTGTAGCTTACCTTCCTTATGTTACTTTGACTATATGTCTGTAATATTGTGTGTGTGATAAACAGGAAATTCTTTGATACTTCAGTTCGGACACATGTCAGCATTTTGTATTTGTATGTGATACTTTCTCATCCTGACTGAAGTTAACCACCTGTTCATCAGTCCACAACAAACACATTACATTACACATTATTTAATGTCATAAACTGTCTACGTGGTAAAATTCAAGTGTCCTTCAGTCCACATACACTTTTTTTTAAGTATATATTTTGGGCTTTTATTGCCTTTTATTGATAGGATAGTCGAGAGAGAGAGAGAGAGAGAGAGAGAGAGAGAGAGAGAGAGAGAGAGAGAGAGAGAGAGAGAGAGAGAGGAGAGAGTGAGCTAAACCCCGCCCCTAGTCCACATACACTTTAAATACATGTTACAGGAGCAGCTCGTTTGGCTGTTACAGACTACATATGGCTGAGTTTAACAGAAATTAGGCTTTTTTTTTCTTTTACACTAATTCTATTTTAACGATATACAATGACAATGACTGAATAAATATGAAAGAGTTTATGATACTTACCACCAATCTTGACTGTAGCAGATAAATGTGGAGAACAGTGAAAAATAGACTGAAGTCTACACAATGTTACAGGAAATATATAGAACTGCAAGCAGATATGCTATGTGAATATGTGTCAGCATAAAAAGACCAGAAAGTAAGGCTCTCGTACTAATTTCATCTGACGAGTTGTAGTCCGTTACATACAATATTCACGTGTTAGTAAAAAAAGGAAACAGTTTCAACTAAATACTGATTCCTGATTAAAACAAATAAACCACAATATCAGTGACTGTAGATTTAACACGTCTTACTTTACTGAACATTATCTTTGTTGTTTGTCAGTGTTGTCATTTATGAAAATCCATGATTCAAAGCCCCATGTGGTTCCTATAAAAGTCTTATTACTCATCCATTTAATCCACTAGCATATTAGCATTCATTAAAACGTAGCATCAAATCCAGAATGCCGTTCACTCAGCCCAGTGGCATGATGGGAGTTACACTACTGATATATTCAGTGGGCCACATAACACGGAGGTCACCCCGAAAGTCAGCAGCTTTTTCAGTTTATGCAACAGGCGAGCAGCTCTGATAGTTATAATAAAAACTCTTATAATCTCTGACATGGTCGCTGCTCTTCAACAGACTCTACTGTGCATCATTAATAGTAGTGAATAGTGAACTCACCTCTCTCTGCTGGTCTGTTGGCTCCTTACATCCTTTGTTGCATCCGTGTGTATCGGTGACAATCTCACTTCTCTTACATCAGATCGAACGTCCTGTCGTCACGGCGATATATGATAATAGCGGTCATATGTAGTTTTTGATTGAAGATGATTAGCTGGCTCCTACCTTGACACATAAGGTTCTCCTCTAACTACTATACTCATGTAGTTTGTAGGTTACAGTTATTATGGTTATTCAACAGTGGACTGACTGTGTTCCCAGTCGTGTTGCTCAGACTAGAGCCAGAAACCACTGAACTCTGAAACACAGTGACGTGAGCCTGCAGTTCAGCCTGGTCATGTGACCTTCTACCTGAACACAGCACCTTCATATGAGTGTTCATTCATGTTCGTGCCCTGACCCCTTGTGGTTGTTAGGTGGCACTACGTTACATTGATAATGATGTAATATGAACAGGTGAGTGTTAAATGTTCACTGTTTCAGGTCTGAGTCTCATCAGATAATCAATCATTTATCATAATTTAAAAACATCAGTCTGTGATTTATTTTAAATCAAAAGAGAAGAGGAGGTTATTGGTGTCACAATCAAGAAATGCAATTCAATAGAAAATGGGCCCTCTTTGTTTTGTTTTATTATTTTTTTAACATGATTTATTTTAAAACCATATTCAAATGGATATCTGATTTTTAATTTTAAACCAAAGACTAGAAACAAAATGATTTGGTCAATTTGGTATTTGTTCTATAAAAGAAAGGAAGAAAAGAAAACATGTTCAAATGTGGCGTTTCCAAATCTTTCCCCTTTCATTTTTTTTTTTTTTAATTAACCGTTATTCATACAGGTACTCTCACTGAGACATGGTGTCTCCTTTGCATTCTCATTTGACAGAGACAGTAGCTCAGGGCACAGACAGAGAAGAGGATATCAAGACTGAAAAATCTAAATAAAAGCCAAATAAAAGAAACTGTCAAACACCAAAGATGCACCATTTTGAAAGTTTTAGTTTTTTATTCTGATGCCAAAAGGTTTTTACCATTTTCATTTTGTGGAGAAGAGAGCCACAATGGCGGCTATTGGATGGTATGATTTAAACAGGAAGTCATTGTCGAACCTGTCACAAATTTCAAATTAATTAATTTAAACTAAATATAATTAAAAAGCAATACTTTTATTCTGTACCCCTCTAAATGCCCCATCTGTGTACTCGTATTTTGAAAAAGTGTGGCTTTTAATAGAGATTCTCCATATTCAACCTTTAACTAATGCTTAATAGTTTGATGATGATAATAATAATGGATTACATTTAGCGCATTTCTATCGTTACCCGATACCAAAAACACAAGATTTAAACCTCCAACCCTTTGGTTATTGGACAACCGAGCCACTGACGCCCTACAGTGTGTACTTATTATTGATTATCTGATGATGCCCAGACCATTTCAGTTTCAGAAACCCATCAACTGTGTAGTCTACCGTCTTGATAAGTTCATAAAATTAATAAATTTAATATTAATAGATCAATACTCACAGTTGTGTTTCAGTGTTGGTGGATGTGACTGTCTCTGACCTCTGTGTTGAGTGTGAACGCTGCCTGAATCACTGTCGATCAGCTGTGACACGTGGGAAGATGTGCTGGGTGATGAATCCACGTTGACAGCATGTGATGAAGCAGCAGCAGCTGTGATGACTCTCTGTCATCATGACCCTTCATGGAGGTTATCGTCAGCATCGATGAAGGAGAAGCTGTTACTGAAGAAAACTCCAGTCACACCTTGGTGAAGCACACTGATGTTTCCAGAAGCTAGCCTCCTGATTTTAAAATAAACTTTTTTTAAACACTGTAAACGCTAACCAATACTGTAATTGAGATTTTAAAAAAAAAAGAGTTCCAACAAACAGTCGAATATAATCTGTATTCCACATTAACCAGAAACATAATACACTTTTGTGTGACATTTAAGAGGAGCAGCTAGAGAGTTAACATCACTGGGACATGAGGAACATCAGTACATTTAGCTAGCAGGCTAACATTAGCGTCATTGCCAATCAACCTAGATTAAAACACTTTGTTAATATCAAATCGACCAAATCACATTTTACTACTTAAAACTCAAATCACACAATACCTTGTTCCTGTCACAGCAAGGAGCTTAATTATGACGAAGATCTTTATACTGTGGAGCCAGATCTGACCTGCTTTGTCTGAAGCCCGGGAAACTCAAACTGCCGACAGAGACGTCTACCGGAAAACTTCAAAATAAAAGGTCCGTAATAGTGCAAAGACTTAACAAAATAAAAGCTTTAACAAAGTGGTTACCGATTTAAGTAAAGGAAAAGTAACAATGAAAAACACCAAAGAGATCTTTTTATTTTATTTTATTTTTTACTAAACCTACCCAGTTAAGTTGTTTCAGTGGCCCCTCAGAAAACATGCACATCTAGACAAAAATCGACAAATGCTTAAAATTTCAATGACGCTGTGTTTACAACTGTAATTTCAAGGTTGCAGCTGGATTTGCTGGATGGAATGTGTAACCTTGTGTTCATGCTTATTTTTTTAGGTAAAGGTAGAGGTCTTCCCTGCACGTTTTGCTGTGAATTAACGCTCTCACTGCATCAGTGTCTTTTTTTTAAACCCCCAACACGCTCATAGAGCAGAGTTACACACTTGTTTATCAACTGACAGAAATGGAGCAAAGAGCAGTAGAGCAGGTTAGTACAGGTAAGAGCACGCCGTCACGTCAAACAGGTGAGGCAACTTTCATAGTTTCACTTTTGACCAACGTTTATGTCGCAGTTTATTTTCTTGTGTGAAGGTAAGGTGAACAGTTTGAATGTTTTCCTCGTTAACACCTGTTGTTACCTGAGTTCTCTGCTTTTCAACTTCTCATTGTTGTGATAATGTTACTGTAGCTGAGTCAGAGCTGTAAATGTAAAGTCTGGACCGACAGCCGTCTCCGCCATGTTGAGTGGATGTTGTCGGTAAGAGCAGAAGCACAGAGAATAATGTTTGTTTGTGTAAAGCTGTGACTTTCTGGGACTTTGTCTGTGGTGAGTGGTCTGTCATTAGATTTACACTACAGGACTGATGTGGACTCAGTGTGGTGGACTGAGCGGCTCACAGGGTTTTTAATATGATGTTCAGAAAGACAGTGAACACCACAGACGCTCCTGCTTCAACAGCTACTACAGTCTATTGATCAGTACTGTTACTGCCTATCATCAGTACCACTGACACTGTCTCTGTGTCCCCACCATTCATGTCTGTGATTACACACAGCAAACTCTCTGGGTTATTGTTGTAAAGAATCTTTTAGAGCTGCAACAGTTTTACATTTTTCAAGCAGAAATCTTCATTTTCAGGCTTAAACACTATGAAGGTTTCCTTGTTTTCTCTGTTTGGTTTGACTGTAAACTGAATATTTTTGTCTCTTTGATTGTTGCTGTGACAAAACGAGACATTTGAAGACGTGGCCTAGAGGAACTTGAACGCATCATTTGTCTGTATTTTGTGGCAGCTGGAGAGTTTTTTCTCTCTCTTTGAACTCCCAGTGTGAGTGAAATGACTGAATGTTGTGATAGTGGAGCTGTGAGGTGAAATAAGTTGAGGCCCAGTTGTTGTGTGTGTAATAATCAGCTGTAGTTTGTTTGATCCAGTGGTTTTCTACAGGGACTCAGTGGATCTCAGTCCTGGTCTGACATACAGCTGAGGCAATGACAGAGGTTCAAATGACGACAATCACTAGTAACTTATCAGTGATCTTATCAGCAGATGGACTTTGGCCTTGTGGTGGTGGAGTAGTTGATGAGGCCAGTGCCTTTCCTGTTACTCATTAATTGTTTATTGCTTTATATTACTTTATATTAGTATACTTTACTTCCCTGTGTGGACAGACTGTGTCACATCAGTCAGTGGATCTCAGTCCTTGTGTGTGTCAGTGGATGGAAACAGTCGTCCATGGATCATGTTGCTGGGCTGCTCTTCACTTCACTGCAGTTTCATGACGCCATCTAGTGGACTGATAGTAGAAGTACAGCAGCTGATGGCAGCTTCCTCTTCCTCACTGCTGTGTGACTGCATTCAGCTGACACTGATATGAAGCAGAGAAGAAGAGCCAATCAGTGGAGGAGCAGCTGGAGACATGATGGACATGTGAGCTGCTGTGCACATGAATGATGTGTGTTTCCTCTGCAGGTGAAGCTACAAAGTGTGTGTGAGCTGATGTGGATGTGACCTCAGCAGCATGGATCAGTGTGAGGACAGAGAGGAGGGAGCCCCTCCCTCTAAAACCACTCTGTGTGGGGGACATCAGGGCCAGACCAGAGGTCAAAGGTCAGAATTAAAACGGTCTAAAAGTCAGTTGTGTTTATAAAAAGATTTAAGATATTTTTCATCAGTTTTTCTCCAACATGCACATTTATCAGTTGTGTTGTTGTTTCAGGATCCAGCAGCAGAGACCAGACTCTCCTGAACCCAGCTGTCTGTCTTTAAAGAGCGACCAGTCAAATGATCGGTTCATTGACTTTAAAGGAGGACGTGGATCAGCTGATCAGATGTAAGCTGTAACTGACAGTGAGATTCAGGTTATTGTAGAAATGAACCAGTTTGTATGACGTGTTGTTGGACCAGGTCTGAAATCAAAGTGTCTCTGATATAAAGTCCATCTTGTATTATCTCTCTGTACTGATGTTGACCTGACACTGATTCTTCCACAGAGTGGACCAGGAGAGCTCAGAGGTTCCCAGTGATCAGTCTGCCCAGCAGCATCAAACACACCTGGACTCCATGTTTTTGGTGGGTACATGTCCAACAGCTGCTGTTACATCTGTTGTGTTCACCATCATCTCCATGCTGCACTTTGACACCATTGGATTGTCAGTCTGTCAGGTTTTGGTTTGATGCTGTCACTCATAGAGTTTCTGTTCCAGCTGCTGGAGGAGAACATGGTCACTTTTGTGAAGAACGAGCTGAAGAAGATCCACAAGCTTCTGAGTCCAGATTACCCAGAATGCTCAGGGAGTCAGAGGGAGGATGAGGAGGTGGTGGACGGTGAGGATGAAGAGCAGAGGAGCATCAGAGAGGCGTTAGAGAAGATCACAGTGAAGCTCCTGAGGAGCAGGAAGCAGGAGGAGCTGGCTGAGCGTCTGCAGAGCAGTAAGAGGATTTCTGTAAAGATTCAACATGATGGACAAATGAGACGTTCACTGACATCAACATATGGAGGGAAACATGTTCATATAGTCGTTATTTAGAGGAATTAACATGTTATATTTATTATTGGTCTGATTTCTTGTGTTTTCATTCAGAACATCTTGCTGCAGTTTGTCGTCGTAAACTCAAATCTGACCTGAAGAAGAAGTTCCAGTGTGTGTTTGAGGGGATCTCTAAAGCAGGACACCAAACCCTTCTGAACCAGATCTACACAGAGCTCTACATCACTGAGGGAGGGGCTGGAGGGGTCAATGATGAACATGAGGTCAGACAGATTGAAACAGCTTCAAGGAGACCAGGCAGACCAGAAACAACCATCAGACAAGAAGACATCGTTAAAGCCTCACCAGGAAGAGACCGACCAATCAGAACAGTGATGACCAAGGGAGTGGCTGGCATTGGGAAAACAGTCTTAACACAGAAGTTCACTCTGGACTGGGCTGAAGACAAAACCAACCAGGACATACACTTCACATTTCCCTTCACCTTCAGAGAGCTGAATGTGCTGAAAGAGAAAAAGTTCAGCTTGGTGGAACTTGTTCATCACTTCTTCTCTGAAACCAAAGAAGCAGGAGTCTGCAGGTTTGATCAGTTCCAGGTCGTCTTCATCTTTGACGGCCTGGACGAGTGTCGACTTCCTCTGGACTTCCACAACACTGAGATCCTGACTGATGTGACAGAGTCCACCTCAGTCAACGTGCTGCTGACCAACCTCATCAGGGGGAAACTGCTTCCCTCTGCTCGCCTCTGGATAACCACAAGACCTGCAGCAGCCAATCAGATCCCTCCTCAGTGTGTTGACATGGTGACAGAGGTCAGAGGGTTCACTGACCCACAGAAGGAGGATTACTTCAGGAAGAGGTTCAGTGATGAGGAGCAGGCCGGAGAGATCATCTCCCACATCAAGACATCACGAAGCCTCCACATCATGTGCCACATCCCAGTCTTCTGCTGGATCACTGCTACAGTTCTGGAGGAGGTATTGAAGACCAGAGAGGGAGGAGAGCTGCCCAAGACCCTGACTGAGATGTACATCCACTTCCTGGTGGTTTATCTAAAACTGAAGAAGGTCAAGTATGATGGAGGAGCTGAGACAGATCCACACTGGAGTCCAGAGAGCAGGAAGATGATTGAGTCTCTGGGAAAACTGGCTTTTGAGCAGCTGCAGAAAGGAAACCTGATCTTCTATGAATCAGACCTGACAGAGTGTGGCATCGATATCACAGCAGCCTCAGTGTACTCAGGAGTGTTCACACAGATCTTTAAAGAGGAGAGAGGCCTGTACCAGGACAAGGTGTTCTGCTTCATCCATCTGAGTGTTCAGGAGTTTCTGGCTGCTCTTCATGTCCATCTGACCTTCATCAACTCTGGACTCAACCTGATGTCACAACAACAAACAACATCTCTGTGGTCTCAAGTGTTTAAAGACACATTTACACCTTTCTACCAGAGTGCTGTGGACAAGGCCTTAGAGAGTCCAAATGGACACCTGGACTTGTTCCTCCGCTTCCTCCTGGGTCTTTCACTGAAGATTAATCAGAATCACCTACGAGGTCTGATGACAAAGACAGGAAGTAAGTCACGGTCCAATCAGGAAACAGTCCAGTACATCAAGAAGAAGATCGAAGAGACTCCCTCTGCAGAAAAAAGCATCAACCTGTTCCACTGTCTGAATGAACTGAACGATCGTTCTCTAGTGGAGGAGATCCAACAGTCCCTGAGATCCGGACGTCTCTCCACAGATAAACTGTCTCCTGGTCAATGGTCGGCTCTGGTCTTCATCTTACTGTCATCAGGAGAAGATCTAGATGAGTTTGACTTGAGGAAATACTCTGCTTCAGAGGAGGCTCTTCTGAGGCTGCTGCCAGTGGTCAAAGCCTCTAACAAAGCTCTGTAAGTGTAGAGATAGTTGGATTTATTCATCATTATATAATGACCGGTCTGTGTTTTCAACAGGACAGAAAATAAATTCCTTTCTTCTTTAATTCGCCTGTTTATCTCTTCAGAATGAGCAGCTGTAACCTCTCAAAGAGAAGCTGTGAAGCTCTGTCCTCAGTCCTCAGCTCCCAGTCCTCTAGTCTGAGAGAGCTGGACCTGAGTAACAACAACCTGCAGGACTCAGGAGTGAAGCTGCTGTCTGGTGGACTGGAGAGTCCACACTGTAGACTGGAGACTCTCAGGTGAGGATCCATCAAGTTGTTTTTTCTGATGACACTTCAACACAGCAGCAGGTGTTGACAGTGGCTTCCTGTGTGTTGTTGTGTGTGTTCAGTCTGTCAGGATGTCTGGTCACAGTGGAAGGCTGTGCTTCTCTGGCCTCAGCTCTGAACTCCAACCCCTCCCATCTGAGACACCTGAACCTGAGTAACAACAAACTTCAGGACTCAGGAGTGAAGCTGCTGTCTGGTGGACTGGAGACTCTCAGGTGAGGATCCATCAAGCTGTTTATCTGTTGACACTGATGACACAGCAGTGGTCCGTTTCTGGAAGCAGGCTCAACAAACTCAGAGTCAAATCCCTAGCTCAGGCTTGATTGAGCCTTAACTGGAACCAAAAGAGTTTTTGGTTTCAGAAGAGGTGATCAAAATTAGTTCAATCGGGGCGTTGCGTGGTGTAGTGGTGAGAGCGGGCGCCCCATGTATAGAGGCACAGTCCTCGCTGCAGTCGGCCCTGGTTCGAGTCCCGCGTCGGGCGCCAATTACTGCATGTCATTCCCCCTCTCTCTGCCTCCCCGTTTCCTGTCTGTCTCAACTGTACTATCTATAAAGGCATAAATGCCCAAAATATACTTAAAAAAAAAAAAAAAAAAAATAGATCAATCAACCCAGAGTATGTTGAGCCTGGGGAAGATGCGTTCACCATGAGCACAAGAAGCCATCATCAGTGGAGCACAGATGACACGATTCACAATGACAGAAAGAAACAAATAGAGCCGTGAATTTCACTCCAACCCAACTTGAGAGTTTAATGGAGGCTTATGTGGAGTATGAACACATTAAAAACATCAAATTGAGCCGAAACTGCATGAGCTGACATGGGAAAAAGAGTGCAGTGTGTTCTCTAAAAAACTCTGACAATGGAACAAAAGCTCATTAAAATACAAATACTGTATGTTGTCATATAGCTCACTTGGTAGCTCATGTGCCTTTTATGCAGTCAGCCCGGGTTCGAAACCAAGGGTTTATCATACATTTTGGTCGGCAATGCATTTTCTCATGATTATATAAAATAGTAGCCTATGTGGTTGTGTGTAATCTGTGGCCTCTCAAAAATGCCCATTTAAATTTGATAGCTCTATTGATCTGTTCAGCTGTATCCACTTCAAATCAAACAGTAAGACATTTAGCTTTTACTTTAATGTTGCAATATTTGGCTTCGGTTTATTTAATTGCTGAATAGTTGCTATGGACACAGATGAGCCGACAGAGGTTCACTGTATCTTCAATATCATGTATAACAATTTCTGTTCACACTGTCCCAAGGTCTTGTCTTATAGGCTAACAGAGCGATATGCAGCCCGTCGAGCCGTTGTCATGCTGCTGCCTTCACTGTCTCTGATGTAAAAAAGAAAAGAAAAGAAAAAAAGAATAAAATAACTACTTTTAAAAAGCTGTTAAGAATGTAATGACGAAAAATAAATATAAAATCTGCTCTGATGATAATGAATTATCGCCTATCCACAATGTGTGGTTAAACAGTAGCTATCTTTTATAGAGGTAATAAATCTTCCAACAGAATCTACTGTAATGATCCGCTCTACTACAGCCTTTAAATAAGTTTCACATCCACGTCCATGACTTCATTCACTAAATGACACGATGTCTCTCCTTCCTGCTCCACGCTCAGCATCAACCTTAGGTTTAGATGGATCAAACCTGCCAGGGAGCAGGTTTGCTTCACAGCACATGTTGCCATAGTGACTGACTCAGCATTACGCTGATCCGGCTCTCTGAAACGGAAAACTCAGAGTTTCCCTCATCTCAGGCTCAGCATACTCAGAGTTTCCACTAATCCCGCTTTCTGAAACAGACGGAAGGTGTTGACAGTGGTTTCCTGTGTGTTGTTGTGTGTGTTCAGTCTGTCAGGATGTCTGGTCACAGAGGAAGGCTGTGCTTCTCTGGCCTCAGCTCTGAGTTCCAACCCCTCCCATCTGAGACACCTGGACCTGAGTAACAACAACCTGCAGGACTTGGGAGTGAAGCTGCTGTCTGGTGGACTGGAGAGTTCACACTGTACACTGGAGACTCTCAGGTGAGGATCCATTAAGCTGTTTATCTGATGACACTTGAACACACCTCCAGGTGTTGACAGTGGTTTCCTGTTTGTTGTTGTGTGTGTTCAGTTTGTCAGGATGTCTGGTCACAGAGGAAGGCTGTGCTTCTCTGGCCTCAGCTCTGAGTTCCAACCCCTCCCATCTGAGACACCTGGACCTGAGTAACAACAACCTGCAGGACTTGGGAGTGAAGCTGCTGTCTGGTGGACTGGAGAGTTCACACTGTACACTGGAGACTCTCAGGTGAGGATCCATTAAGCTGTTTATCTGATGACACTTGAACACACCTCCAGGTGTTGACAGTGGTTTCCTGTTTGTTGTTGTGTGTGTTCAGTTTGTCAGGATGTCTGGTCACAGAGGAAGGCTGTGCTTCTCTGGCCTCAGCTCTGAGCTCCAACCCCTCCCATCTGAGAGAGCTGGACCTGAGCTACAATCATCCAGGAGCCTCAGGAGTGAAGCTGCTGTCAGCTGGACTGGAGGATCCAGACTGGAGACTGGACTCTCTCAGGTAAGGAGAGGCTGCTGCAGCCACACACACTGTCTGATAGAGGAGGAGGAGCTGTAACATTTTCTATGGCCCCGTTCACACCTGGTATTAACATCTGTCTCAGGTGATTAATGCATTGATGACATCAGATCTGATCACTCAGACCATATCCAGAGGTGGTGTAGGCCACATGGAAGCTCCGCCCACTCCACTGACGTCCTCTGTCACAGTCTGACTCGTCCCAACACAGTTTATACTGAAGCCAAAATCTCTGAGTGTTTCAAACATGAGCTGTGCAGCTTCCATCCGTCACAGTGATGAACTACTGGGATCAGGAGTTTCTCCTCATGACTTCTGTGTCTCATCATGACTCACTGTGTCATATTCAGGAGAAGAGATGTCAGTGATGAAACCAGCTGTTGGCAGCTGTGCTCTGAGTCTCTCCAGATGTTTTGATCAGACTTTATTTCAGAGTGTATCAACAACAACATTTCAGCTGCAGCTGCTTTAAAGTTAGGTTGTAAGTTGGTTGGTAATCATGTTCAGAAACCGTTTTTGTTATACTGGGTGAAATGGTCCTTCTATCCTGAGAGTAGTCAATTCATTATGTTTTCAGAAAAAGGAACGAAAACAATCAGACCTCTGTGGCAGCTGCAGGACTGACAAAACTCTGACCAATCCATGCTTTTCAGTCTGAAAAGGAAAAACCAATCAGATGCCTTCATGTCTGGTTCTGCCTACGCCCAATCAAGCTGCCATCTCTCCCTCTCTCCCTCCTCTCGCATGTGCGATCACAGTCTTCACCCAGGTCTGCAGAAAGCCACACTCCAGTCTGATGAGTGGCAATGTAGCTCTGGCAATGCGCCTTAGGTGTCCTCACCCACATCTACGTAAAGGTGAAGGCGTGGCTTCAGAGAGAAGTCTGAGGAAAGGGGCTGGGACTTTTGACTTGTGTATTTTCAAAATGTGGCCTGCTAGAACCGTTTTTCCAGAATCTCCAACCCTATACCTCTAACTGCTGCTGAACCAACAGAGTGTTTGACCTGAACAGTCCCTGAGACTGTAGACACCTGTTGAGTGTGGACACACTAATAACAACACAGCAACAAGAATCAAACCATGTCCACTGCTCAGAGACATTCGTCTCCAAGCGTCTCCAACCAAGGAGGGAATAAGAGACAGAAATCAGGCGGCACCATCAGGTCTCTGTCTGGTCAGATATTGATGATCAATAATCAGCTCAGTCTCTCTGAGATCCTGATCTTGTCCTGATGAGATCTGTTGTTGTGTTGAGGAGACAGTAAATCACAAGTGTGACATCCAGATGTCATCACTGTCCAGAGGCCTGGAGCTGTCAATCAGAAGAGAGTGAGTGTAGTGAACAGTGTAATAATCAGTGTTTGTGGCTGAATGTGTGTGTGATCAAACAGCTGTTTTCAGACTCTGTTTGTGCTGCTCAAACACTTTTGACCAATTACGATTTGTTGCCTATATTGGTCTATTTCCTTTTTTTTTTTTTGACGGTGCAAACTTGTCACCTTTCAGCGAAATTCGCCGTTTTGGATCCCAAATGGGTCATTTGTGTGATTTGTGTAAATCCGCAATAAAAAAAAAATTATGTATGTAGGGGGGTATGTGGCGAGGCAATGCACCTGTCTCTTTAAGGCGCATGCACCTTATCTGGATGAAAACAAGTGGTGGCAGCACTCCTCTTCTGTCCAGCAATACACACCTGAAGCTTCACTTTTCATACAAACTAACTAACGCGACTGCCACAGTTGTTAGATTTAATCAATGAGACCAACATTAGCATTTTATAGGTCTGCTGAATGGGACCGCGTGTGTGTGATGATCGCGATCGCGACCAATTAGCGATAGAGTTTAGAGTTTATTTATTTAGCACACAAATTTCAATGGTGCAAGGAGGGAACGAAGCCGGTTGGCTTGTACATAGGTTCCACCCCTATAACAAATTACAACAAGACAAATTTCAATGGCTAACAAATAAACATAAAAAAAGAGATAAAGTGCATACATAATCAATGTTATATGAGCAAAAGAAAACAGAAATGAGAAAAAAATAAAGAAATAAAGTGCAAAGTGATTCGGTAACAAATAAAGACAATAGAGATAATATACAAAAAATTAATTAATTAAACTCATAAAAAGACAGAGTAAGGATGTGGGATATGGAGAGAGCGAAAGAGAGAGAGGAAAGAGCGGGAAATTCAAGAGAAGTTGAGATGTATTTTTAACTGCTTTTTAAAAAGTGAATAAGAAGAAATGGATCTTAATGAAGGAGGTATAGTCCATTCCAAAACATAGGACCTCTGTAAGTCATATTAACTCATTGGCTGCCAGCCATTTTCAGAGCAGAGAGCCCCATACTGCCAGCCGTTTTAGAGCATTTTGAACGATCTTATAAGACCCACAGAATATTGTGTTCTATGACTATATAAACACCGAAACTACCAAGAGAAAGAGTAGACTCTCTTCGTTCAATAGGAAAAAAAAGTTTGTTTCTACCTTTTTCCGTTCTTTTGTAAACAGCAGTAGAACGTAGGCTGGTTTCGCCAAAAACAGCCGTTTTTGACCAAAACACTGAGAAAACAAGCTTTTTGTGGAAAGAAACATGTCAAGCAGAACAGTGACTTTGACGTTGATATTTTTTGCTTTAGTGACACCTCACACATCTGAACAGTGTTCTCCTTCTATAAAACAACAAAAACAACACTGAGAAAGGACTTTTGATGGCAAAATAATAATGTATTTACAAATATCAGTAAAAATGCATTAACTTTTTTGTTCGTTTGTAGCTGTCACATGACCTCTGCCCCATGGTCGACCACTGCTCGATCCACCACCTGTAAATTATAGAAATATATAGAATTACCATAAAAATACATCTCTTAGATGTAGTCAAGTGTGATGTGGAGTTTTTTTTTTTAACCTTTCCGATCAAAGCGATCCGCCCTTCTATAAGCAGTAAAAGTTAGCTCGCTAGCAAGTTAGTTTATTTTATTATTTTTACCATTGATGTATTATATTATTACCTTCATGTCTTTCTGGAGCGTGGGGACGAGTCTCTGCTGCTCCTGGTTGATCCGGACGGAATCGCTCGGGTCACGTCCACCGAGCCGTCAGTTGAGCTGGGCTCTGGTCTGTGGTGACGCACCGTCAGCTGCTGATTCTTACCACTCGGCCCGGCTTGATCGCCGGTGTCCAGCGTCGGTGTCTTTTTCAATGATCTCCGTCATTTTCTCACGATCGCGACCCTCTTCCTCTCCGAACTACCGCGACACACACGGTACATAATGTGCCGACGTGCGGAACACATAGGCTCCGTGCATAAGTTTCTTTAGCATATCTCTTGTCATCTCGCTTCTTCTTCTCATAATCAATGCTGATCTCTCATCCAAAGAGGGCACTGCTGCCCCCTACAGGGCCTACAGGGCACCTACACGTCATTACACTAGTTTACAAGCCTGATATTGATGGACAAGCTCCGCCAGACCGTCCCCCAGCCCTTCCCGTTGAAAAACGGAATTGACGTCTATCGACGTCAATGGCAGTGAACGGTTGTAATTAGATTGACGTCTATAGACGTCAATGGCAGCCAATGAGTTAAACTGATGGTGTGATGTGCGGGTAAAGGGGAGTAAGATTATTACTGTGTCTAGTGCGGTGGGAATGTACATTATGAGTGAAGGTAAAGAAATTTTGAAAAGTGACAGGGAGATCTTGGTTCCTGTAAATAAACTTGTGAATAAACAAACAAATCTGATAGTTATTCAATTTGTGATTGGTAGAAGAGAATACTTTGTGAATAGTGGTGCTGACGGAGCTTATGAATCTCTTCTGAATAGTACATAATTTCTTGAGATGTGTAGGAGATGTAGCTGCCCAGACCATGTTACAGTAGTTCAAATAAGGAAATAAAAAACTATAATATAACGTTAAATGAGCAGAAGGATGTATAAATGGGCACACTTTTCTTAGGATGCCCATCATCTTTGTTAATCTCTTGCAAACAAGGTCTATGTGATTTGTCCAATCAAGTCTTTCATCAACTAATATTCCGAGGAATTTGGTAGTTTTGACTTGGGTCATTTCTATTCCATTAATGTATAATTTAGCTTGATCTTTAGGGTAAGACTTGTTAATATTGCAAAAGATTACAAAGTTACATTTCTTCACATTGAGTGTTAATTTATTCAGTTGAAACCATTTTGAAATTGAAGATAAATCATCGTTCACAGAATCAATCAGATAATTAAAGTTATTATGAGTTGCTATAAGAGTAGTGTCATCAGCAAATAACACAGGAAGAAAATGTGTACAAGATAAAGCTAAATCGTTTATATAAATCAAAAATAATAAAGGGCCCAAAATAGAGCCTTGAGGCACCCTGTGTAGAATACTGGAGTGGCCATTAAATGTCACATATTGTTGCCTGTTCAATAAATAATTTTTGAACCAATTCAGGGCAATATCCTCCACACCGTATCTATTTAATTTGGCAATCAAAATACTGTGGTTGACAGTATCGAATGCCTTAGTTAAGTCTAGAAAGACCCCAAGGGCAAATTTTTTCTGGTCCATAGCAGATGAAATAATATTAGTTAACTGAAGTAATGCATGCTCTGTAGAATGTTTTTTTACGAAATCCATACTGGTGATCATGAAAAATATTATGTTCTTGTAGGTGCCTCAATATTCTAGAGTAAACTAATTTCTCCAGTAATTTAGAGATACAGGGCCGGATGGATATAGGTCGATAATTTCCAAAATTGTCAGTATCGCCCGTTTTAAAAATAGGGGTGACTTTAGCTATTTTTAAATCATGTGGGATATTACCAGATTGCAGTGATAAGGAGAGAATATGGGTTAAAGGAGAAACTAAATGATCAATGGTTTCTTTAATCAAAATGCTCTTTATGCCATCGTGGCCTGGGGCTGAGTTCTTTAATTCCAAGATGATATTATGGACCTCTTGTATAGTTGGAGGATCGAAGGTGTTAAAAGGAGGATATTGCCCCTTAATAAAACAACAGGGGTTCTCACCAGCATCCGAGAAACTTGATGCCAGGACAGAGCCAACATTAACAAAAAAATTGTTAAAGCCATTTGCTATTTCATCGGGGTTTGAAAACGTCCCCACATTCCCATACATTAATGTTGGTGATGCAGATGATCATTTTTTACGGTTGAGCAGATGATTAATAAGGTTCCAGGTTGACTTGATGTCGTTAGAGGCCTGGATGAATTTTTCTGCATAATACTTTTTTTTAGTTTTTCTTAGAACAGCTGTAAATTTATTTTTATATTTCTTGTAAGTTTCAATATTCAAAGAGGTGGGATTAGTAATGGTTTTCCTATAAAGTTTTTTTTTTTTTACGGGAGCGTTTCTTTAGATCTTCAGTAATCTATGGTTTCCCTTTAGAAGAATTAGTTTTAGACTTAGGGTTGAACAAGGGAAAAGATGCTTCTAAAGCAGAATTAATAAATACAAAAAATTATAGGCTGCATCAACATCATTCAACCTGAGGATCTCATCCCAGGGAAGGTGACTGATGGCTGTTTTGAAAGATTCCAAGTTATTTCTAGTGAATTTGCGGAATTTAGTTACAGTTATTTAGTACACATGTAGAATTTATAAGGTTAGGAGGATCAATCGCATATACAATCTGGAAAATCGGAAGATGATCAGATATATCACACAATAGTAGACCAGAGTTGACTTCATAGTCCAGAGAGTTGAAAAGAATATTATCGATAATGAGGCTGAAGATTTAGTAATTCTGGTTGGCTTTGTTATTAGGGGGAAAACAATTTCATAGTAAAGTGTATTTAAAAAGTCAGTTGTGGATCTCTGATCATCTTTAAGCAGATTGATGTTAAAATCCCCCAGTAAGACACACAATTTATTTTCCTTATTTATATTTTCTAAGGTAGAATATAGTGCGTCATTAAATGTAATTATATCTGAGTCGGGAGGTCTATAGATACATCCGACTATAACGTTTTTTCTACCAAGTGCAAGATCTATAAATACAGATTCCACATGCGTCGTAGCAAAGTCAGCACTCAGATCTTTTCTACTAATGAAATTATAGGCATTCGACACATACAGTGACACTCCTCCTCCTGTTCTATTATTTCTGCAGGAGTGAGATGAGTTATAATTTGATAAAGGAAAGAGACTGAGAAGGTTGTCAGTTAACCATGTTTCAGAAAACGCTAAGACTGAAAAGGAGTGAGTCAGAGTTGATAAATAAGTTTTCAGACAATCATACATTTTAGACAAACTGCGGATATTCAAATGAAAAGTGGAAAAAACAATGGGGTCTCCCTGATGACATAAATTGTTAAACTGACTTTCAGAAAAATATTTGCATGACAGTTTTGCAGAGTTGGAGACAATATAGTTTGCATCAGGATTAAAAAAAGTCTCGTAAATTCCATCGTTGTCCGTTGTGCATTCAAAAAGATTAAATGGCAATGTTTTAGAGTCAGTGGGGGTGATCACCCCGAGGTTTGTAGGGAATAAGTTACTGGAAGTCATTGATAATAATTAAAAAGATAAGATAAGCGCGTTTAGCATTTATTAGAAGCGGCTGACTGACAGTGACAGTGACAGTGCTGAAATGCTGTTGAACACCACAATAATAATAGTGGGTTTTATTTCGGTGAGAGCCCAAACGAGACTGTGGCAGGACACCTCTGCCTCTGTTTCACTTTATGTTGCTGGTAATGTGGTTGTAAAAGTAGTAGGCTAAAGTTAAATTATTTTGTATGCACTAATGAAAGGGGCAGAGTTTTAAGAAACATTTTAGTTTTTATATTTTATAAGATATAATTTTTGTAAGAACCACAATTAATATAGGTTATATATTTCAATATCTAATTGTTCTTAGCATTTGTTAGATAATTTTCTTTGCCCAATAAATTAAAACATGTTGGAACTATCAACTTTCTTGCCGCCAGAATCTCACCTATTTTTAACATCAGCCTGTCACAATGATGGATCAGATGTCAGACTGCCACATTCTTTCAGTTTTAACCTGAATATACAAGACATGATTGATTTTCCCAACAATCAAAGTATACCAAACCGAACCGAAAACCGTGAGCACAAAACCGTGAACCAAACCGAAAAGTGGATTTTGTGAACTGTTTCACCCCTAGTAAATATGTCACGCCTGTTATAATGAGTTGGTTAAAGTGTAATAAAGATTCTTCTTCTGTATCTGAAAACATTTCGAGTTATTGTGGATAACATATTCTGTAGAGGTGATGGGCCTCTTTAGGGTGTGCTACAACTCTCTGGTCCTGTGCTAAAAAACTGTCAGCCTCTGTAGCACTAGTGCTGCTGAAAAAGTTAACATACAGCCCTGAAACCTCTAAAAACTTTTGGATAAAGTTACTCGGCTCGTTATCGCCAGCGTGAAGACGACGGAGTCGGCCCCGGGCTATCGGTTCAGTAGACCGGCTACTGCCTCTGAGACGTGCCGGTAGCATGGATGTAGCCTACTAGCCTCAGACTACCTCTGTATTTCTCCTAAAACAAACGTTGGAGCAAATTTCCTAACAGGCGATATCTGGATAAACTGACCACAGACTGGGGAGAGACAGATTGTGCAGGTTTAACACGAGCAAAAGCTGTGCAAACCTGAGTAAATCTGGACCCTAGACTCATGCTAAAATTGACTGTAAAATCACCTTTAAAGTTGTTGTTTTTTTTAAATGTTCCGGGGGAGCATGCCCCCGGAACCCCTAGGGGGCCGGTAACTTGGCACCTTTTGAGAAGTTTGCACCCCTGCTATTTATGTTCTATCAGAAGTGACCCATAGCAAATATCCGATTTGTATCTGATTTATTTCCACATAAACAGGGGCCTGAATCTGATTCGACAATATCCGATTCAATGCGCTTTTGTCCCGTTTACAAATTCATGTTACAGATCCGATCTGGGCCACTTGAACCGTGCAGTGTAAAGACAGCCAAAGTGGCTCCTTAATGAAAGTCTCCAGCAGCTGGAGCTTCACTTCCTGTCTGAGTCCATGTGCTCTGAGCTGAGCCTGGTTCTCTCTGCTCTACAGTTTCTCTGCTTCCTCTGGACTCTGACTTCAAGTCCAGTAAAAATGTGTGGACAGGTTTGATGGAGCTCAGGACTGGTCCTGAGGACGGCTGCTTTGTTCCACATGATGTGACTGATCTCAGTGAGTCAGTGTGTTGCAGCTGATCTGTGTGAAGAGCAGAGAAGAACAGAGTCATTGATCATGAGATCCTGATCCGTCCTGTCACTGTGATCAGATGGTTTCTATTAGAGCTCCTTCATCCACTCACTGCTGCTGTGGCTCCTGTGGAAACCTGCTCACAGCCTCATTCTTCAGCTTCCTGGGGAGTTTTCTTCAAACAAACACTAGTTGTGTTCACACTCAGTGTTTCTCACTAAACTCACTGTTTCACTGAGCTCTAACAAACATGTTGAGTGTGTTTCCTTCCTCATCAAACACTGAAACCATCCACTGTTCACAGCTGCACTCTTCTTCTTCTTCTTCACCTGTTGTGTCTTCATCTTATTTGCTGTGACGTGTGTTTTGCAGCTTGAGAGTCAGAGAGTGAAAGTGTGTGTCTCACACTGAAGTGACATCACATGGAGAAAACACATGATGAAGTGTTTCCTCCTCGTCTCCTCCTGCTCTGTATCATCACTAGATAAAGACTCCAGCTCCTTCTTCTCTGTGCTCAGTGTTCATCCATACATACCAGCCTCCATGTGAACACAGTGATAAAACAGTGTGTGTGTGAGAGCCATGTAATGTCCATGTGTGCATGCTGACAGAGAACGTGCTGCTCTGACCCCCCTCCTCCTTTCAGAGTGCAGCCTGCTGGAGTCCAGTGTTTGTCACCAGGTCCGAGGAAGTGTAAGTGTGTTTTTACTTTATTTTTACTTACTTATTTTAAAAAAAAAACTGTTAAAAACAACATGTTTCAGAAATATGACCTGGTGTAAATGTAATAAAACCACACGTAAAGGTGTATACACACACATGTGCTTAAGTGTCTGCGTGTGTACATGTATGTGTGAACATTTTTGTTTGTATGGATTTATATACAGATATTGGTGTTTATGTATTTATGTGTATATGTGCGCATGTGATAGTAAATGTATATATGTGTCTATACTGCATGTAGCATGTCAACACTTAATAGAAATGTATTAAGATGATGAGTAGCTGGGCTGCAGCCGCTCAATTTATTTCATGTCACTTTTGTTGTAAACGTTGTTTGTTGATGTTTTTCTTCTTCTTCTTCCATTTCTTCTTTGCTTGGATGTAGGTACTATCTAATTTGTGAATTAATTCTTTGTAACAAGGGGTAGACAATATAAGTTCGCTTCTTTCTGCCCCCTTTCATTCAAGAGTTACAGTATTGTCATTGTTTATTTAATTTTTTGTTTTTATGCTCGATAAATGAATGAAATAAATAAATAAACTAAACTAAACTTTGAGCAGCACATTCAACCATCTTCACACTGTCACATCACTGACGTCATGAGTCTTCATCAAACTGTCAATAACTGATCACATGATCAATAACTGCAGCTGTGTCTTGTTCTCTCCATCAGATTCCTGTCGACTCACAATCGACACAAACACAGTGAACACAAACATCAAACTGTCTGACAACAACAGGAAGGCGACACATGTGGAGGAGCATCAGTCATATCCTGATCATCCAGACAGATTTGACCAGTGGCGTCAGCTGCTGTGTTCAACTGGTCTGACTGGTCGCTGCTACTGGGAGGTCGAGAGGAGAGGAGACGTTCATATATCAGTGAGTTACAGAGGAATCAGCAGGAAAGGATACAGTGATGACTGTTGGTTTGGAGGGAACGATCAGTCCTGGAGTCTGTACTGCTCTGATGGTCGTTACTGCGTCTGGCACAATGGCAAACAGACAGACATCATCTCCTCCTCCTCCTCCTCCTCCTCCTCCTCCTCCTCCTCCTCTGTCTCTAACAGAGTAGCAGTGTATGTGGACTGTCCTGCTTGCTCTCTGTCCTTCTACAGAGTCTCCTCTGACTCACTGATCCACCTCTACACCTTCAACACCACCTTCACTCAACCTCTGTATCCTGGGTTTGGAGTCTGGTCGTTTGGTTCCTCAGTGTCTCTGTGTTGAGTGAATCAGAGTCTCCTCCTGTCACAGAAACCTTCTCACTGTTGAACAGACAGTTCAGTCTCTACACGTCTGTCTCTGTCTCTCACTCACGTTTTCACATTCATGGATTAAATCAGTTGATTTAAAAAATATTTTCTCAATGATTCTTGTAAACTTCTTCCTCTTTTTTTAAAGATGGATGATTCATGTTCAACTTTACAGGCTGTTTGTGAGCTGGTCACAGGTAAACAGACACGACAATAAACACAACTGGAAACAAACATAATGTTGTAGAGACGCTGAATATAATGAATTACATGTGATTTCTTTTTCTTTGTGGTTTTACTGAATCATTACTGCATTTCCTGCTGATGAGCTACTAATCCTACCAGCTAATGATTTTTCTGTTAACATGCCACTGAGATAATTATTCAACTGTATTCATCTCTGTCCTGTAAATAATCTGATGTGAAATAATTAAGCAATATATATTGCTATATTGCTTTTATAAAACGGTTACCAATAAAGACAATATGAAAGAGGAATACACAATCAATTTCATGTAGTTTTTATTCAATCAGAAATATAATCTAATCAAACAGCCCCACTGTGAAAAAAATAGTCCCATCTCTCCGGACGTTAGCTCCAAGTTAGCTCTGCATGTCGTCTTTTCCTCCTCTATTTTTAATAATCTGACGATGTGTGGCTGGTTGCTAGTTTGCTGGTAGGAGGTAAAGCTAGAGGAGGACGCCACAAAATAAATGTGCTAGTAGGATTTATCTGATCTGAAAACTGATCTCAGGCACATTTGGTCTTTACATTGATAAAAGGAAAAGGTTAATCTACCTCTTTATTTTGGCATTCCCACATAGGCTGTATGAACATATCACCACCTCTTGTCATTAAAGTCCCTGGAAAGTGAAATTTGAGTTTTGTTTCAAAATATATTAAAAGTGTTCGAAATGTATTGATAAAATCATGCAAAAATACTCATTTCTGTGCAGTGCTTAATTTTAGAATTTAGGATTTCACAGTTTCACTCTGCTTCAGTGGTCTTTGTTTTTAAGGGCGGGCTTTAGAGGGGGGCGCCGTGACGCACTGGCGTCCCCACTTTCATAACTCCTCCCATGTGCACAGTAACATTATAAATACTTCAAGAATGCTAGCATCGGTGGTTATCCCGCTCGTTTTGAGTCAGTTACCAGTACGCAGTTGTTTTTCTTGAGCTAGCTAGCGATGCCGTCTTCTCGAAAGTGTGTCTTTCCTGGCTGTGTGACTTCGGGGGCCAGCTCAGTCACTTTATTCTCGTTTCCCGGGGATGATAAAGTGAAGGACAGGTGGGTCTTTTTTGTCCAGAGTGCTGGTGGGAAGAAGTGCACCACCACCAAAGCCTGTCTCTGCAGCGCGCACTTCACGCCCGGTAGTTTTTCAAATTTTCACCCGAGACAGCTTGGGTTCACCGACAAACCGCTGCAGCTGAATCCGGGAGCGTTGCCAACTATCCCCCTGCCTGCCCTCCATCAACCTGCTCCGACGACGTCTGCTGCCACTGCCGCCGGAGCTGTCACAAGTGCGGCCGGAGCTAACGTTCCCACTGCGGCCGGAGCTACCAGTCCACCAGCCAGTGTAAGTAAACTTTTTTCGGCGCCTAAAAACACAGAGCCTTCCAGCCTCTTATGCGCGTTTTAAAAAATGTTTAACCCTCAGATCCTGTTAGCACATTTTATGGATGAAAAACACGAATGATATGTTTGGTATGGATGAAAAAATGTCCCCATAGAGATCCATTGAAAATCGCAAAACCCAGACGTTTTCACCTGGGTGAAAACGCCCAGAAAAATATATTTTTATTTTATTTCATGGTTTAATTCACATCAGGGGAAGTCAAAATATAGGTTTCTGGGCGGTTTTTGAAATATGACTTCATATTACCGCGAGGACGTGGCTCCGAAGTCCGGGGCATTCTCTCCGGCCGGCCCCGCCATATGAGTCTGTTGCCGGGGTGAAGCTACTCGCGCTGCCCCGGGGGACTCACCGCCCCCGGAGCCGCAGCTGGGGCGTGCTGGGGGGGGTCGACCCTAAAATATCAGATTATACCACTTTCCCTTGGTCGATTGAGGTCTAGTAAAAAGTCTGATGGTCTTTTAACTCTTCTCTAGCCGTATTATGATGTCATGTTTTTGCACAGCAAGTCACGCGATCATGCCTTTTAGCCGACATGTGTCGGCTAAAAGGCAGGAGGACGTTAGTAATTTTTTAACAGGATATGAGGGTTAAATAGAATACATCGGAGTAACAGTCGTGTAATGTAAACAAATAATATACTACGTGCTGCTGTGTATAGTCCGTGCTATGTCATTATAACTAATCAGACTTGAGACAGAGAGGACCAAGAGAGATTCATTGTCCTGGATTAACCTTGTCATGTAATTTATGCATGCACCATAACCTAGTTTTAGTCGATTCAAAACTACAGCTACTCAACACCTGTTTTATAAGCCACAATGGAATGGGGAGGACTGTTATTGTTGTATAGCTATTGGTAAAACAGTATAAACAGTATAGGTTGTTATATCCAATATCAGAAGGTGCAATGTTGTGTTTAAATGCCTCAGTATGTTTGACTAATCCGAAATAGTTTTAATTGTTACCCCTCTTCATATACTAGTCCCTCAGAACCACAAGGGAAACTGAGTGTCAGTGTGACATCCTGAAGAAGGACACCAGAGAGGTTGCATGTCAGACGGACAATTTTGTTAGGAAACGGAGTGTGGCAACTCAGCTGTCTTTGAGGACACTTGGCATCAGAAAGAATGCAGGTATGTTGACAATGTACATGTACGTATGGTTAGCTATACATTTGTGAATGTGTGTGATGTGTAATAGACAGATTCTATAGGGAAAATATAGTTGTTGAACAATTTTGAAAATGCTACAGGTAGGTTATGTTACCTGAGTCAGGTAAAAAAAAAAAAAAAAAGATCACTTACAAGCTCTCATTATTGTCCCTGTTTGCATATACTGTATATTTTCCAGGCTCTCAAGCTACAGTGGTTACCAAGACCGTTGCTGTTGGTGACACCACATCCAATCTCTGTGGTATTTTGCATTCCACTCCACTGAAGCGGAAAGCTCCACCACCTGACGGCCCACCATCAAAGTGCCCTGTCTTGGAGTTTTCCTCTTTTCAGGAATCTGACATCAGTTCTAGCTTTGCAGATCCTGATGACTCCACTTTCCATCCCAGCATGTCTGACTGTGCCGACACCGCCTGTGAACAGTAATACAATCCTCTCTCCCTACAACTCTACTCTGTCACTCTTTCAGAGCATTTCAAGTAAAATCATGTCATTATATTTATAGTCAAGCAATGTGAAAAAAGTCTCAAACGAGCTTATATAACAACCTCTGACTATAGACCCTCACATCCAGAATTTTTTTTTAATAGGAGGACAATGGCCCCTAACTTAAAATTATAGGAGCTAAATTTTGAGAAAATTTTGACACACATATCAATTTGCAGAGCAGATATTCACATTTCCTTGTCCTTCATGATTCTCACACACATTTGCCTGACACCTGTTATGACAGTCCAGATTCTTTGAGTCATCCTTTCAACATTCCACCAGTGCTAAATAAAGAGGCAAATTTACTGATTGCACATGTGCAAGTAAATGAAAAATGTACTTGCACTCACTCAAATTTTATGGACAAAATGTTCCCATTTAAGGGCAGCGTGGAGTCCTGGGGTGCAGCTTCCCTGGAGTTCCCACAATGCTGAATCATTGCATATGTGAACAAAAAATGTTGTGTTAGATATAGGAGCTCAGCAAAGCTATACACACACTGCACAGGCAGCAGTGATCCTATTTTGTTGACTGTCATTTTCTGTATCAACAGAGAGCAAACTAAGAGACCGCAGGACATGGTGAAATACTTGGTCTATGAGGAGTGCCTGCTTGACCTTTTTAAGGTCTGCCCCACCTGCTCCAGACACTGCAAGGTGCACACGTTTGTGAAAGGAACATTCCTTTCTGTGACACAGACATGCCTCCACCAGAGTTGCCTGTTCAGCAGACAATGGAAGAGTCAACCGCTTCTGGGGAGCTACCCTGCAGGGAACCTGCACCTATCAGCTGCTGTGTATTACACCGGCTCTTCTTTTGTCCAGACTGTCAAGGTTAGTATGAAAATAATAGACACCTACTTCTTGGGCCAGTACTCCCTGTAGTTGTGCTGTGTGATATAGTACATGCTGTGAACACTATTACAAGAAGAATCTTTTGATTTTTACATTGCAGGTGCTCAATGAAATGCATGTGAAAACCTTCAGCAGGACGGCACACAAACAACATGTGCGTAACTACATTTTGCCATCGGTGCTGCATAAATGGCAATCACACCAGACAGACCTGCTTGAGGAACTGAAGAGGAAAGATGTGTCTCTGGGTGGTGACATGAGAGCTGACAGTCCTGGCCACTCCGCGAAGTATGGCTCATACTCCATGATGGATCTCAGCACAAACAAAATTGTTGACATCCAACTTGTACAGGTAAATGATTTATAAAAATTCCAGCAACTAGTTTGCATGAATATCTACTTGATTGTAACTCTTACTGACTCGTAACAGCCTTTCCATCTAAACCTGTTAATACATTTTTTAAGATGTCATGTGCACAAATAGAGCAAATACTTACTGATATGTACACAACAGTTGCACTTATCATTAATCAATCAGCAAAATTCAAATACATTTCATCACCAAGCCACATCTTATGGCTTCCTGGTGAAAAATATACTTTTTGTGACCACAATGAATGAGAAACTCTGTTCTCTGTGAGTGCTGTTCTTTTTGTTTCTCTTAATAACAGATATCTGTTTTTATGACATAAGTTCATATTTATCATTTATGACATATACTAAAACTTGATAAGGTGTTTGGTAATAACTTTGTGTAATTCAGATTTTGAATTTTAAGGTCTTCACCTACAACTCTGTGTATTTATGATCCACAGAGCAATGAAGTGGGAAGCAGTGTCCGCATGGAGAAGGAAGGGCTGATCAGAAGTCTTATGGCGCATTTCCACTAGCACGGTTCGGCTCGGTACGGCACGGCTCGGCGCGCTATTGTGTGTTTCCACTAGCACGCAGTACCTGCAACCGGGTACATTTTTGGTATCACCTCAGCCCTGGTTCCAAGCGAGCCGAAGCGTTACTAAAACGTGACGTCAGCCGACTGCCTTCCACTGATTGGCCGATGAGTGTCGTCACTGGAAGCGACGACCGACAACAGAAATGTTCCTGCTGAAGCCTGTTATTACCAGAGAATTTCTAATATTGAGACTGGCTCTGTTATTACGTGACTTTATTAAGTTTTAATATTTTTTCATGCGAGAAAGTAACTGTTTAGATCCCCATGTGCGGTTAGTTTATCCAAACGACGGCTGTTTAGAAGTTTGCCCCGATGTTTTTCGAGTGTGAAGCTCCAGGTCCGAGCAGCGACCGCGACATCACAGAGGCAGCAGCCCGGCTCCTGACGTGCTCCGCCGGCCAGCCTACCACCGTCACCCCGAGGAGAAAACGACCGCTAATTAACTTACCCGATGGCTTTTAGAGGTTTACCACCGGCTGGTTAACTTAAACTCTTAAATGTTGGTCTCATTGATGAAATCTAACAATTGTGGCTGTAGCAGAAGTTTGTTTGTGGTTAGACAGAAGAGCAGCACTGCCTTGGGGTCTGTACGCACAGAAAACACCACATTTACATCAATAAATAAATGTTTTACAATGAACCAGGCCGATCTCAGAGCTGGCAACACTCTCCGGTAAGGCATATTGAACGGTTAAATGCCGTTAACGGAACGAGAGCAGTCAAAACGGCGGTTTAAAGCTAGCTACAGCGAGGGTAGGTTCACTTGGTAGGTAGGTCACTTCCTGTTTTCAAAGTAAAAGCACCAATTCTATCGTAATGGCTTTCCTTATGATAAAAGGCAACGGGTATTTTATTTTGTGAAAATAACCGGAAGTGCGTTGCTCACTACGGCTAGCTTTAGTAACGCCGACTTCGTCAGAACAAAATTGTAAACAGCTGGTATTTAGTCAGATTTTCAACACGTTGGGGATCTAAACGACTACTTTCTCGCCTGAAAATGTTTCAAATGTTGCTAAAGTTATATATTTACAGAGTTTAGAGCGTTGCTCGGCGCCGTGTAAATGACGTCACGGCGGTACTAGTGATACTCAGTTGTAATGGAAACACAACCAAACCGAGCCGTGCCGTGCCGTGCCGAGCCGTACCGAGCCGAGCCGTGCTAGTGGAAATGCGCCATTAGATTTCTTGATAGATCGGGCATCAAAGTGGCTTCCCTGGTGACAGACCGTCACACACAGGTTCAAAAGTTCTTGCGTGAAGAGAAACCTGACATCAACCACTTTTATGATGTGTGGCATCTAAGCAAAGGTACGATGACTTTGAAGTTATTGTTCATCAGTTATTTGTAATACAGCCAATCCTCAGCAAAATCCACTGAGAAAAAAATAATAAATATTTTCTCAGCACTCAAAAAAAAAGTGGATGGTATCTCCAAAGAGAAGGACTGCACAAAGGTGAAACTCTGGCAAAAGAGCATAAAAAATCACCTCTACTGGTCAGCATCAGGCACATCAAGTGGAGAGGAAACAGTGGCCAGGTGGACATCACTTCTCAATCACATCCAGAACGTGCATGTTCACGAAAACCAACTCTTCCCTGAGTGTGTCCACCCCCCTTCCACTGACAAACACAAGTGGCTCAAGCCTGGTATGTTTATTTTCAACAGAAATTATGTCATTTGAATCATGTATTATACTCCTAAATGCCATACACCCTGTTTTTGTTTTGTTTTTTGTCACGCGATAGCAACAAAGGCCACCTACAAACTTGAGAAGGCGCTCATGAACAAGCGGGTTCTGGGTGATGTCAAAAAGCTGAGCCCTCACTACCAGACGTCGGCCCTGGAGGGGTACCACAGCGTAGGGCTGGGCGATATGGCCTAAAAAAAATCTCCGATTTTTTTACAAAAAATCCGATTCACGATTTAAATCGATTTTCCCCCCCTCTCACCTAAAGCTATGGTCTACGACAGCACAATTGGATCTCAAGTGAACGGACCAGTAAAATAATAGCATGATATGGTAGTATAAATAAAAAGAACATTTCCCTTTGTATTATAAGATGTTAACAGTTAATGAACTATTCTTTTACAAAACATATTATGAACAATCTGAAATGTTTTGACAAAAATACATGTGCAATTTCAACAATATTATGGCTCTTCTTCCGTCTATGTAATTTTCACACATGGCAAATTCATTCTGAGGGCCAGACTCCCTGCTGGACCAGTTTTAGCCCGCGGGCCGCAGGTTTGACACCCCTACCCCCGACCCCAGAGCAGAGCAGAGCAACAAGCCTGCTGCCAGCAGAAAACACGGCGCCAGCTTTGAATGCGGAGTAAAATATCGAATTCACAACTTCCACAATAAAAACAAAGATTAGGCTACCTGTTCAACATAAACTCCGCTCTATCAGCACCACCGCTGCAGCCCGAGCGGTCGCTCTGCACAGTGCACACCGCGGCTCCGCGAGCTTTGGACCCCGTGTCTCCCTGCTTCTCTCCCTGCTTCTCTCCCTGACGCACAGCGCCCTGTCCTGGGGATGCCCGCCGCCGCCGCCGCACCGACAGTCCGGTTGCCGCCGCCACGCACCAGCCAGGAACACACTGGCGTCGGAGACAGTCGGACCACGTCGGGTACAGGCAACTGGTTCCGCCGTCATTAGCAGTCATTAGCAGTAGCTGGTACATGGTGGTGACAGTGTTTGGGTCTTGTTCCTTTCATAGCGAGCAACAACACGGGAGAGATGTTGCGGGGGGCGCGCGCACTCTGAACTACGGGAGCCCAGCAGGGAGCGTTGGTGGTGGATGTTGAAGAGAAAATCGATTTTCATTTAAATAAATCGACGTAAAGTACAAATTCGAATTAATCGATAAAATCGATTTATCGCCCAGCCCTACCACAGCGTCATCCTGCGGTTCGCCCCAAAGAATGTGGTCTTCTCCTTCTTAGGAATGCTGTGCAGGTAATCAGTGCTACTACTCAACTTAAATCTCGTTCGGCACTCAAGTCTTTTGATTTAGGTATACATATCAGACACAGGGCCCTAATTTCTTGGCGCAACTCACGGGGGCGCAGCGAAGCGAGCCCTGACGCAGCTGGCGCAGTGGCATTTTCCTCCAGTGCAACAAGGTGCGCAGCGGATTCGGTAAATTGGCAGACTGCTGTGCGCTGAGATGGGAGTGGTGGCGCAGCAGGGGGAGGTGTCGACAGATTCGCCGTGGCGCAGTGACAATTTGTTGCCGATAGACCGCGCGGAGAGTGCGCCGAAAGCTCGCCAGCTCCAACCTGGTCTAATGTCAGCGCAAGGCGCAGCGCAGCCAGCGCAGTGGCAATTTGACTGCCCAGCGCGCAGTGCAGACACGTCACCAAGACCTCACAGGCAGATTTCCACACTTCCAGGCACATTTAAATGCAATTAATAATAATAATAATAATAATCATCATCACAATAACCCCTATTTATTGTATCTGAATCAGCACATACACCTATATCTATATAGATTGTCCCGTCACACTGATGACCATCAAAGGCTGTCGGCATGCGTAATGGAAACTCAGCCTGACTGAATTAACACAGATGAAACCAGGGAGGGACTGAGACAGCCGTGGATGTCCCAAGAGCAGGTGTTGACACTACACACTGTGCCGTTGCAGATGATCAGCTATTTATTTATTTATTTACTTATTGATTTATTAGGGGCCAGCGCCGCATCGTCATGCGACCATAACAAATACAACTGAAAACAAATAAACTATCATCTCTCACAGCAAACCACAATCAGCCTCGGCACCATAGTGAGCAGATATTAACATCTCCCATCTCAGGTAAATTCTAAAGAAAAAAGAAAAAGAGAGACGCTCCGTGATGCCTCGTTACGCACAGCTGTTTGTTATGTTGTGATCTGTGCACACGTGTTTAAATATAGGTTACTAAATATGAGTGTCTTGATTAATGGAAAAGGTGTGTGTGTGTTTTGTTTTTTGTTTTTTTTTACTGGGCAACAGCTCTCAATCTGTCAGAGCAAACATCATAACCTCCTCCCTCCCAGACTACTTTTGCACCATCAGCCCGTGAGGTCTGTTCGCGTGACCGGACACTGCCAGCTTGGACTCACACCCCTTTTCCATTAATAAAGACATATTTAGTAACCTATATTTAAACACGTGTGCACAAACAGCTGTGCGTAATGGATGCATCGCGGAGCGTCTCTCTTTTTCTTTTTTCTTTAGAATTTACCTGAGAGGGGAGATGTTAATATCTGCTCACTGAGCACTATGCCAGGCTGATTGTGGTTTGCTGTGAGATATGATAGTTTATTTGTTTTCAGTTTTATTTGTTATGGTCGCGTGACGATGCGGCTCAATAAATCAATAAGTAAATACATAAATATAGCAGATAATCATGTAGTGTCAACACAGCAGTAATCCATCCTCATCTTTCATCTGTGCAGCCTTTGATCTGTCATCAGTGTGACGGGACAATCGATATACTGTAGATGTGCTGAATGTCTATGCTGTAATCTGTAGGTGCTGATTCAAATCTTCTCTTCCACGGTGAAATCAAACGTCCGCCTTGCGCGCGCGGCGGATTTAAAGGCGAGGAGAGGAGCTCATTTGATTGGTGAAGATCTGACTCGGCTGTGTCAAACCCACTCCACGCCTTCTCTCCTCCCTCTATGCCATTTGCGCCGGTGGGAGGGAAGTAGGCGGGATGCGCTCCGCTGCGTCTCGAAGCAAAATCGCAATCTGCTCCTGGCCACTCCCCGTTGGCGAAGCGAAGGCGAGGCGCAGGCCTGATCCACTCCGCCTGCACCTAGTTCACGAAAATAGAGCCCACAGTGTCAGACATGTCATATACAGACACAGTGGTGAGCAGCCTGGGAGTACCACAAGTTACCGTGCTTTCACCTTATCTCTTCACACTGTTCACTGTGGATTTTACATCTAAATCTGAATCTTGCCATGTTCAGAAGTACTCTAATTTGCTGGGGTAACAACACAGGACTCTGACAGGTCAGAGGAGCAGGCTCATCTCCCTGACCTGCACAAAAGAAAGATTCAGGAAATCTTTCATTCCTGCTGCCATCAAGATGCACAATGCCATTTTATAATGTTAGGCTATACATGTTTACTTTTTATATAATTGTATATCATATTATTTTAAGATATATAAGCTGCTGGATGGTTTGAATTTCCCTCCTAGGGATAAATAGTATTAAGTAAATATAAGTATTTTCTATCTATTCTGTACTATTTTGTTCATTATCATTTCAGACTTTACCTGGCTGCACTGCACTTCAATGAAAATTCGGGTCGGACCCAGGCACGGACTGCAGCAGGAGAGCCACAGTACAAAATAAAGTTCCCAAAGGCCAAGAGAGGGGAACACACTGTGGCCATTGTGAAAACACCGTATACTACAGGTTAGCAAATTATCAAATTGATGAAAGATTTCACCCGCAAAAAAATTTAGGCATGGTTTTATAATAAAGGGAGGACGCTGGAGCACACGGTCAATTAATAAATATTTATTAAGGTGCGGCTGCTGACGTTTCGACACTGGGTCTTCTTCAGAGCAAACGGAGCTGTTCAGTGGACGGGGGATTTAAATCCCGTGCCTGCATCTCTGATTGGGAGAGCAGGGAAACACGTCATACCACAACGGCTCACGTGATAGGCTACCACAGCAATAATACAAGTGTAATGAATAATAAAGTTACAATGTATACAGGGACATGATTACAATAAAGAACATGATTAGATATACGAAATTGTAACAATAATACAATAAGCCACGTAAAGGCACCATTCATAAAAAACAAGACAAATTCATCTCCTCATTAAGACCATTTGGCTCCATGGTGTTCAGGGTGTAAATCCAGAAGGCTTCTCTCTGCAGGAGTTTTTTGATAATGTTGCCACCTCTCGATGGTGGGATGATTTTTTCGATCCCCCAGAATTTGAGGGTGGCAACTGAACCATGTTTGGCCTGATCATAATGCCTGGCCATTGCATATGTCAGGTTTTTAGTCCGGATGGCATATTTGTGTTCAGCGATCCTGACTTTCAGTTGTCTTTTTGTCTGTCCAACATAAACTAAACCACACGGACACTTCAACATGTAAACAACATGAGTGCTGTTGCAGTTTATAAAGTTGTTAATCTTGTAGGATTTTCCTGTGCGTGGGTGTGTGAATGTTTTAACGTTAGATGTGTTGGAACAGTGAGTACAGTGACCGCAGCGGTGGAAGCCTGCAGGTGGAGGTGGAAGCCAGGAGGAGGGAGGCGGCACACGGCTGTCAGAGTGGACGAGGCGGTCCTTCAGGTTACGTGCTCGCCTGAAGGTGATGAGTGGAGGCTGTGCAGAAAAATTCTTAAGGGATGGATCACTCTTAATAATATGCCAGTGTTTTAAAACAGTTTCTTTGATCTGACTGGCCATGGGATTGAAATTCGTGGAGAAACAGAGGCGAGGGGGTGATGCGGGTTTAGGTTTTTTAACCAGGAGGGCGTGTCTGTCGGAGCAGGATGCTCTCTGATAGGCTGTTTCAATCAACGAATGGGAATAGCCTCTCGCTCTGAAGCGCTCTCTCATAGAGCCTGCTTTGATGTTAAATTCTTCGTCTGAACTACAGTTTCTGCGGAGTCTTAAAAATTGGCCGGTGGGAATATTCTTGATAAGTTGTGTAGAGTGATTACTATCTGCTCTGAGGAGTGTGTTTCTACTGAGAGGCTTACGAAATATAGTTGTTTGCAAACAGCCATTGTCCCCTTTACATGGTTCAGTTGCCACCCTCAAATTCTGGGGGATCGAAAAAATCATCCCACCATCGAGAGGTGGCAACATTATCAAAAAACTCCTGCAGAGAGAAGCCTTCTGGATTTACACCCTGAACACCATGGAGCCAAATGGTCTTAATGAGGAGATGAATTTGTCTTGTTTTTTATGAATGGTGCCTTTACGTGGCTTATTGTATTATTGTTACAATTTCGTATATCTAATCATGTTCTTTATTGTAATCATGTCCCTGTATACATTGTAACTTTATTATTCATTACACTTGTATTATTGCTGTGGTAGCCTATCACGTGAGCCGTTGTGGTATGACGTGTTTCCCTGCTCTCCCAATCAGAGATGCAGGCACGGGATTTAAATCCCCCGTCCACTGAACAGCTCCGTTTGCTCTGAAGAAGACCCAGTGTCGAAACGTCAGCAGCCGCACCTTAATAAATATTTATTAATTGACCGTGTGCTCCAGCGTCCTCCTTTTGTCTCCACTGCTCGTCTCCAGCCCTGAGACGCACCGGTCCAGAGTTCGTCAAGCTGAAGCGCGGAGGATCTCCCTTTTTTATGGTTTTATAATACTTTTCCCTGCAGGAGGCAGTTTTGGAGAACCCTTAGCATTAAGGCATATAAATACATTGACAGTCACACAGTAAATGAAGCTTTGCGCAAATTCATGCAGGACACGGAAGTCTCAAGCCTCAACTGTAGTCAGCTGACAGCCAGCCCATTAGTCTCTATCCAATCACATTCATTCTTCTACCATAGGCGGCCTATTTTAATCTAGGCTGTCACACTGATCTCCCTTTCTACACTGCTGCACACAGCTGCCGCTGTCAAAGCTTGCCTCCTCCACCCCAGCCTCCACCTTCTCCAGAGAGTGTTCTTGAATGAAAAACATAATTTGTGAATGCAGTGATACTGGAAAAAGTGTCAACAGCGAGACTATGGATTTTTCAAGCTGTATCTTATGCTGTGTATTGTCTCCTATGTCAGAATATGTGACGGAGCTGACGGACCTCTTATTCAATGAGGTCATCCATGACCCTGCACCCTTTGTGGCTAACCTGAAGAAAGTTGCAGTACCGGACTTCTTATGCTCACAGTATGAGCGACCTGTAAAGGCAGAGGCAATAGCAAGCCATGTGTCGAGGTTCAGAGGTCCAGATGGGGTGTGAACAACACCAACAAATGGTGATGGCAACTATACTATACTATACAACACTTTATGCAATTTCACACAATATATAAACTCTCAAAACAATGTACAATTATTTTAATGACTTTATTTAAATGGGAGGTTTGAATCCTGTGTACTCTCCATCATCATCAGGGTACTCCTGATGAATGCGGAGCACAACACAGGAAGGAAGGACCACCCTGTTGTGTTTCCCCAGGTATCCCCAGCACCAGGAAACAAAGCTTCTGTATGCCAGGTAGCGGGCACGCCTGTAATGACAAATGAAGAAATTGTTATGTGATGAAAAATGTTTTATTTTTGCTTGTCCAGTCAGTGGATTTACACCACCCAGCTGCTTCACCTTCAGAATAATAATCATCAATTGATTGCTTTTACCATCTTTTAAAAAGTATACTGTATGTCTTTCTATCAAATGTGCTAATTTACTGTATAGGTTGAGAAAACCAGTGTAGAAAAAAAGCGCTACATTAGAGTTGTTTTGGCTCAGGAGGACAAGCATTGATACAATGTACTCGCTACGAATTTCAAATGAATACTGTAAAATATAGTTTATTCTTACACTTACACAGATCTTTCCTTTTCTTCCAGTGGTCCGTTGTCTGCCTGGTAGATGTTAAGGGCATTTTGGAGGCAGTATGGATTCAGGCAGACGGGCTCAAACCCAGGGTGAAGAGTCATGCACCTTGGCTCAGCAGGGAGCTCTCCACATCGATTCTGAACCTGTGGAATATGTTGCAACATGTATATAGTTTTGTAGTACTCAGATAGTTTGTGAAATTATAATTGTAATGATACTTGTGGAGCATGCAGATTGTTTTTCTTTACATACAGCATTAATCTCTTTGCAGCAGATGTTCTCACGCTCTGTTGGCATAGCCCTGCACTCTCCACAGGTACACCTGTATAGGGCAGTGTAATTCACATACAGTATTCTGTACAGTATCTCACAAAAGTTAGTACACCCCTCAGATTTTTGTAATAAATTGACACTGGGCACAATTTGGACATTATCACTTAGGGGTGTGATGGCTGTATGTTGCGTAATTTTGCACTGTTATACAAGCTGTACAATGACTAATTTACATTGTATCAAAGTGTCACATCTTCAGTGTTGTCCCATGAAAAGATATAATAGAATATTTTTTTTAAATGTCAGGCATGTACTCACTGTAGATACTATAGTTGTTGTTATTGTTTGTAATGCTGCTATCTAACAAAATGTTTGCTTTACTGGACTATGATGAATAAAATATGTCACAATTTCTTTTATCAATTATTTTTAAGGGTGTCTCACACTAGTTTGCTTTGTTACTATACATTTATCCTATAACAATGACATAATGTTATTTATTAGCCTTGCAACATTTAGCTAGGCTATGCTAGATAACACATAGCCTGCTAACATTGAAAAATAGGAGATGGATTTTACCATTCTGTTGATGATTGAGATGACCGGGACTCCTGCACAGGCTGGCGTCCACTATCCTCCTCCTCTGAACCAGATTCTGGTTCAGATGGCTCATACATGTAGGGCTGTACCAGTCCAATTGTGCAGGTGGAGGTAGCCATGTTCCTTACTGTATGTTTGTTTTTGTTTTTTTTTATGTATTGATAGTTCAGCAGTTACGTGCTGGGTGTGGTCTCTGAACATATATATATATATATATACATATACATATGTATGTAAATATATATATATATATATATATATATATATATATATATATATATATATATATATATATATATATATATATATATATATCTTTATTTCGGGCTCTGGGTCCTTAGAAAAAACAACACAAGAAGACATAAATAAAATAAAATGTATTGCAGACTGATCGGTTCATTGTAAAACATTTATTTATTGATATAAATGTGGTGTTTTTTTTATACAGATCACAGAGGCAGCGCTGCTCTTAGGTGAAACATGAAGCTTAAATTTTAATTAAAACAAACTAATGAGACTGTCACTGTTTGATTTTATCAATGCGACCAACCAGCGGCAAAACTCTAAAAACCAAAACAGTCACAGTCCAGGTGAACCTCTGAAGCGTCGGACCCACAGCTCACCGCCACAGCAACGGGAGCCTGGAAGGCTACACCGCGACAACGATGAGGGCCGTGGCCGTCCGCATGGGACGAACGGGGCTAGTGTTAGCAGCCGAGCCGCCGGGAGCACGGGACGAACCATTAGGGCAAGCTGAGATTCGCGTGCTGACGGCGGCGGCCCCAGCATTTACTTTCCCTCACTGCTCGGTGTGTATGCGAAACATTCAGATAAGAGCTGGACTCAGACTCAGGCCCAGGCGTATAGCTCAACCCCATAGCTGACAGATACGATGTGACAGTTAGCATTAGCGAAGTTGTGCCGGCATTTGATTGACAGTTGAAACTTGATGAAGCTCAGCAAGTGGGCGGGGCTTCGGTGCCTGCAGCAGACATCCTGAGCTGAGATAACTGCCTCATTTTCTCATGATTTTAGAACCTAATTTCACATACTAAACGAATTTTTCTAGCATTGAAATTTGACAGGATGGTTAATATGACATATGTCTGGGATGTGATTAACCCAGAATACGAATCTATTGTCACTTTCCAGGGACTTTGTAAAACTAGATCTAATTCAAAGTCTCCCGGAGTCTCGAGTTGATGCGCTCGGTGTGTTCAGGTGCAGTGGGAAAGCTCCCGTTTGTGTCATAAACACAGGAATATCAACTCTTGACTTGCTTCAAGTGTACATTTTTTTCCACAGACAGCGTCAGGTGGCTACTCAAACATGCGCTGACAATTTTTTTTTACTTGAAGCAAGTCAAGAGTTGATATTCCTGTGTTTATGACAAAAATGGTAGCTTTCCCACTGCACCTGAACACACCGAGCGGCAACTTGGGTCTTGCGCGAGACTCCGGGAGACTTTGAATTAGATCTAGTTTTACAAACATGTCGGCTTGCTTGAAGTAAATAAACTTCTCGGTGCATGTTTGAGTCGCCATCTGACGCTGTCTGTGGAAAACAATTGCGGCTTTGAGGGATGTAAACAGTCTAAACAACGGAACTTACATCCGCTCCCATTCATCGCTGCCGTGGCGATGTGGGGACAGACACAACTACCACAAAACAGGAGCAACTAAACTGAAAATCTTCAGATTCCTTCTTTTAGACCTAAAATGTTAGGAAAATACACCCCCAAGTTGAATTCACCTGGAATTGTCCTTTAAAAGGGAAAAACTGGAGAAACCTCAGAGTGAGCAACAGAGGAGGGATCCCTCACCCAGGACAGGCAGTAGATGTAGTTTACATACAAGTTTATACTGTATACAAACAGTTTATAACATGGAATATGGGAAAGGTTAACAAGAGCTGATGAAAGAGGCAGCTGGCGGCGGCGGCGGCGAGTAGCTACCTGAGCGGCCCGTTGACACGCCGACGCCGGGCTGACGTCGGGCTGGACGACGGCGTCGCCACAGAATAAAACTCTGAGCTGCTCAGACGAACAGGAAGCCGTCTGCTGGTCCAACAGCGCCGAGAGGACGCCTGGACCGAGGACAAGGAGGATTCACCTTCTGACACCACACTCACCAATACACCGTCAATACATGATTAGAGCTGCAACAATGAATCAACTAATCAAACAATAATTGATTATTAAATTAATCATCAACTTTTTTAATAATTGAATAATCGGATGGGTAGTTTTTTTAAAGGGATAGTTCAACATTTTGGCAAATTGGCCCATTGCCATAATCCCTATAGTCATAGCAGTAGGTTCGTTACCTTTAATTGTCGGTGCAAGCTATTTTTAGAACGGCGGAGCAGAGCCGTGAGCTTCTCAGAGCTACGCTACGGAGGCTCAAGGGATTTCTTGGTTTCCCTCATCAAACTCATCAAATACACAATCCAACAACTCCACAACGCTCTGGTGGACAAGTTGTGACCTGCACATTCACCACGCTATGAGATAATAACAGAACGTTACCAGACAGAGTTGTTTTAGAGGTAAATGCAGAGACTGCTTGATGAAAAACTGTCCCTGAAGGCAACGTGCATCCGCGGTTTTGCATTTGCCTCGAAAACAACTCCGCACTGACAATTAAAGGTAACAAACCTACTGCTAATAAGGGATTATGGCAATGGGCCAATTTGCCAAAATGTTGAACTGTCCCTTTAAGAGAAAAAAAAGTCCAAATTCTTTGATTTCAGCTTCTTAAATGTGAATATTTCTGGTTTATTTGTTCCTTTATGACAATAACAAACAATAAACTCTCTTTGGTTTGTGAAGAAAACAAGACATTTGAGGACGTCGTCTTGTGGTTTGGGAAACACTGATTTGGCATTTTTTAACATTTTATTGACCAAACAACTAATCGATTAATCGTTTAAATAATCAACAGATTAATCGATGACGAAAATAATCATTAGTTGCAGCCCTATACACGATCAATCCATTACCAATATGTTAGCAATGGAGGGGAACTTCATCATATTTTAAGTTTTAATCATCCTGCTGTGAAAACGTGGCGTCGTCGTGGTGACGTCGTCGTGGTGATGAAGAAGAGACGAAGCCTCCTCACCTTTCTGCGACGCCTGCGACGCCTCGTCTCTGTCCGTCGTCAGGAACAGCTGCACGTTGTTGTCCAGCAAACAGTCGGTGAAATCCTCCTCAGCTGAGAAACAGAAGCTGCCGACGTCCAGACCTGCAGCAGAGCGACGGTGACCATGACGATGACGATGATGATGTCACAACAGGAAGTGAACACTGACCCGTCACTGATCGGATAAACTCTTAAAAAGTTAAATTACCGTAGCGTCTGGTGCTGCTGATGATGCGGGAGCTCTGCTGCTGCTGCTGCGCATCAGTGGTCACCATGACGACGTCAAACAGCAGCGTCTCCGTGGGATTCGCCTCCAGCAGACGCTGATTCACTCTCTGCAGAGCCTGATGGGAAACAAAGTCCAGCCCTTCATGTGTCGTCTTCAACACAACAGCTCACACATTGTTCCCTCTGTTGTCGGGGACTATTTTCTGTGGCGGATTAATTCACATTTGGTGAAATTTAGGTGAGATTCGGTGAGATCAACTTCAGAAACTGAGGAATTTTGGTTATTTATCTATTTATTGACTCGTTATTTATTCGACTGTGATTGTTACAATGTGGTGGTGCTTATAACCTCCTGTTGTCCTACTGGGTCAAGGAAGGAAGGACGAAGGGAAAGATGGGAGGAAAGAAGGAAGGGGAAAATGAAAGAAAGATAGATGGAGGAAGGGAACAGATTGGGTCAATTGGGTCAAAAAGGAAGGAAGAAGTAAGGACGAAGGTAAGGAAGGAAGGAAGGAAGGAAGGAAGGAAGGAGGGAAGGAAAAGGGAAGGGAAAAAGGAAGGAATGAAAAAAAGATGGAGGGAGAGAACAGATTAGCTCAAAGAAGGGAGGAGATGGATGGATGAAGGGAAAGAAGGGAGGAAGGAAGGATGGAAAAATGAAAGAAAGATAGATGGAGGAAGGGAACAGATTGGGTCAATTGGGTCAAAAAGGAAGGAAGAAATGAGGACGAAGGGAAAGAAGGAAGGGAAGGAAGGAAGGAAGGAAGGAAGGAAGGAAGGAAGGAAGGAAGGAAGGAAGGAAGGAAGGAAGGAAGGAAGGAAGGAAAAGGGAAGGAAGGAAAAAAAGATGGAGGGAGGGAACAGATTAGGTCAATTGGGTCAAAAAGGAAGGAAGAAATGAGGACGAAGGGAAAGAAGGAAGGAAGGAAGGAAGGAAGGAAGGAAGGAAGGAAGGAAGGAAGGAAGGAAGGAAGGAAGGAAGGAAGGAAAAGGGAAGGGAAAAGGGAAGGAAGGAAAAAAAGATGGAGGGAGGGAACAGATTAGGTCAAAGAAGGGAGGAGATGGATGAATGAAGGGAAAGAAGGGAGGAAGGAAGGACGGAAAAATGAAAGAAAAATAGATGGAGGAAGGGAACAGATTGGGTCAATTGGGTCAAAAAGGAAGGAAGAAATGAGGACGAAGGGAAAGAAGGAAGGAAGGAAGGAAGGAGGGAAGGAAAAGGGAAGGGAAAAAGGAAGGAAGGAAAAAAAGATGGAGGGAGGGAACAGATTAGGTCAAAGAAGGGAGGAGATGGATGGATGAAGGGAAAGAAGGGAGGAAGGGAGGACGGAAAAAAGGAAAGGAAAAAGGATTGTGGAAAGAAGGAAGGAAAGAAAGATGGAGGGAGGGAACAGATTGGTTCAATTTGAAAGCAGAAAGACAACAGGAGGGTTAAAATACATCATGTATAATAAATACTGTGGTATTTCAATAATAAAACTGTAACATTCCCAGAATAACTTTAATATTTTCAGATAATGTAGTTGTACTTTGAGAATAAAGTCGTAGCATTTTATGCTGAAAAAATACATTTTAAAAGGAGGAAGTTAAAATATCTGAGGAATAAAGTTGTATTTCTGGAGTCGTAACATTTCCTGAACAAAGTCACAAGAATAAATTCATAATTAAAGGATAAACAAAAGAAATGAAGGAATAAAATCACAGAATTTCAGAAATAATGTGGCTGTAATTCAAGGACAAAGTCGTAGTGTTTCAGGAATAATGTAGTTGTACTTTCTATTTTAAAGAGTTTTTTTTATTATTAAAATATATTTTTTAGGGGAAAAAAT
This sequence comes from Trachurus trachurus, assembly GCF_905171665.1. NCBI lineage: Eukaryota > Metazoa > Chordata > Actinopteri > Carangiformes > Carangidae > Trachurus > Trachurus trachurus. The sequence continues at coordinate 29,827,828 of NC_139897.1, forward strand.
TGTAATATTTATAGTTGTAACATTTCTAGAATAAAATTAGCGGATACAAATATTCTGGAGATAAAATTGATTATCTATTCTTGTCAACAAAGTTCATATCTTGATACCACAGCTCACAAACCAATAATAATATTCATCATTATGGACAAACTGAGGCGTCACCAGTACACGGTCTGTATGACGCTGCAGTTTCTCCGTCTCTAGTGAAAACTCTCTCTTATCTGTATAGAAAGAGAAGTGGAGGCTACTTGGTTATTACATGAGCTGCTCAGTGTTTTCCAGGTCTGGTCTGTTTTTATGCGCTTGTCGTCTGTAATGAGAAACCTCAGACGACTCAGTGAAGGTTTAAATCGTTCACCTCCTGCTCCTCGGAGAAGCAGCTGACGCCTCACGTTCACATCGACGTGTCACTGAGTTTATATCATAGTTCAACCTGAAGGAGGAGGTGAAGAAGGTAGAGAGAGAGAGATAGATAGATAGATAGATAGATAGATAGATAGATAGATAGATAGATAGATAGATAGATAGATAGATAGATAGATAGATAGATAGATAGATAGATAGGATGATAGATAGATAGATAGACGGATAGATAGGATGATAGATAGGATGATAGATAGATGATAGATAGATAGATAGATAGATAGATAGATAGATAGATAGATAGATAGATAGATAGATAGATAGATAGATAGATAGATAGATAGATAGATAGACGGATAGATAGGATGATAGATAGATGATAGATAGATAGATAGATAGATAGATAGATAGATAGATAGATAGATAGATAGATAGATAGATAGATAGATAGATAGATAGATAGATAGGATGATAGATAGGATGATAGATAGATAGATAGATAGATAGATAGATAGATAGAACGATAGATAGACAGAACGATAGATAGATAGATAGATAGATAGATAGATAGATAGATAGATAGATAGATAGAACGATAGATAGATAGATAGAACGATAGATAGATAGATAGAACGATACTGTAGATAGATAAGATAGATAGACAGATAGACAGAACAATAGATAGATAGATAGATAGATAGATAGATAGATAGATAGATAGATAGATAGATAGACAGACAGATAGAACGACAGATAGATAGATAGATAGATAGAACGATAGAACGGTAGATAGAACGATAGATAGAACGATAGATAGAACGATAGATAGAACGATAGATAGATAGATAGAACGATAGATAGATAGATAGAACGATAGATAGATAGATAGATAGATAGATAGATAGATAGATAGATAGATAGATAGATAGATAGATAGATAGATAGATAGATAGATAGATAGATAGATAGATAGATAGATAGATAGATCAGACAGGAAGTAGGAAGAGGAGTGAAGAAACATCTGGGAACGTCTCTTCAAATCTTATTTCTTCTCGATCATCTGGATTTAGTTCTGTCTGAGAAGCTGCTTGACTCAGAGTGTGAGTTTAGAGTTGGAGAGTTGTATTTATTTTATGTTTTTCCATGAATGTAAAGTGTTTAATCATCATATTGCTGAAAAAAGAGACAGTTTTCATTGTGCAACGAGTTCAGTTTCACTACAGCTGAGTGAAAATCTGACAGTTCATAGATGCTGTTGTATTAAATAGTTGAACAGCAGTGAGATGGATGATGAAATAAACACATTAACTCCTCCACACACCTGCAGCAGCGGGAAGGCCACGCCCTCTTCGTACGCCTCTTCACCATCGGCTCCACCTTCCAACACCGACCGAGACGTCACGGCAACGACCACCGCACGATCGGCATCTTTCTGCAGAAGAAACACAGGACATGAGTTATATACGTATAGTGATAGGAAATGTAAATCATATTATTGGATATTGATTATTGAGTCGTTCCATAATGTGACAGTGAAGGTGAAATGAGCATCAGTACAGTTTCATCTTGTCTTGACCTACAAAAACACATCAAATATGTTGATATGTTGTTTTTATTATTGTGTGTCGATAAAAACAAGTTTCTTATGTGCTGATAATATTTTGTTTTATATTATCAGATAAATGTGGTGAAGTCAGACTTTTAGGTTTAATTGTAGTAGAGTATAAAGTACCAGAAATTAGAAATACAGAACTAGCATGGACATGAATTTTTTATTTATTTCATTCATTGAAGAAATAAAATAAAGAGTTTAACCAGAGACTTTCTATTTGGTTTGACACAAAAAAAATAACGCAACTTCTGAATAAAAGGGGGCAGAAAAGCAAACTGACCTTTTAGACATCAATATAAAACATTTTAACTTGTGTTTTCTAAATCATAAAGATCTTAAAATATAATTCTGCTTCGTTTTCTCTCAGTCTTTGCAGAAACTGACCTGAATTTCAGCCTCTTATTCATCGATCCGGATCTCCACTAGAAAACGTGCAAGTTCACATTTACGTCACTAATCTGCGACAGAAGTGTCACAGGTAAATAAATGATTATGGTTGTTTAGAAATAATTAGGTCCCGCTCCTCAAATCGGCGTACATTATATAATCTATGCATTTATATTTTAATATTTTAATCACTTTCTAATCTCTCCCGGTCTGATGGAACTTGTGCAAGATGAATCAGTTTGGATTTTAGTGCAACGTGTGGCTGCATGGATTTTATTTCTGTGCCGAATTGAACATAAGTCACTCACGTCTCAAACTATGAGCTTTAATTGATGTTTGCTTCAAAAAAGAAACATTATTATACTTAAAATCATTTAAACGGAGTCTGGTGCAAACTCTGATAAACAGCCTCACTCCTCTGGTTTCTGTCGGAGTTCTTCTGCAGATGTGTGAAATTCAGATCTCTAGTTGTGTTTGTGGGTGTGTGAGACAGCCAAGGGGGCAGTTGTCGGTCTGAGAAGTGAAGCTCACTTCCGCGTTCAAAAAGCTGCAATCCCCTGGGCTGTCGCTGGGGGCTGGCTCCAGAAGGGAGCAACTCCAATTGAGCCCCATGTTAAAATAGCCGATTTTACAGCTTAAAAAAACATATTTACAGCCTGGTACATTTCATTTTTTTGGTCTCAACCGATAGTTTCTACCCCCGCACACACTCTGAGGGGGGTGAATTTTTTTTAAACTCTACCGTTTTACTATTATTAGGTTTAAAGTTCTGGCCAATCAGGGCGCAGAACCGTTGAGTGACAGGTCTGTAGACCGCAGCTACGAGGCCAGTGGGCGGGCTCTCGGCCGGCCAACGGTCGCACCGCTCCAAATATGGCAAGTAGAATCCAACATGGCGCGGCTCAAACCCCCGTAGTAGCGGCACAAAACAGACTCACCAAAACCAATGGGTGACGTCACGGACGCTACGTCCATTCTTTTTACAGTCTATGGAGACAGCCCATAATAACCTGCCTCAGCCCCAGGTGAGTCTCTCTTAACTTACCTGCTTCACGTCCGTGTTCTGCACCGTGGAAACCATGTCAGCTGCGGCGCCTTCACGGCCTCGACAGGTTAAAGTTTCTTTATCTTTACCTGTTCACGGACACAACGACCCCGTCACCACAGCAACAACAACAACAGCAGCAGCAGCAGCAACTGTCTGTCAAAGTTCCCCCAGAAACACTCAACTCTTTAGTTCACTTCCGCTTTTCTGACGTGTGTGACGTAGCCTACCGCTTTAATGCTGCGTTCAAGACAACTCGGAACTGGGAACTCTTTCCCGACCTCCTACTTGAAAACGTTTAAATTGAACGCCACCACGTCACCTCATGTCGGAGCTTCATCCATCCAGTCGGGGGAAAAAATCTAGCCCGTTTTCTCTGAGAATCAGTTGTCTTCTTGACAAAAATAAACAGTTGGAGATATTTTGGACATTAGAGAATCATCACAACAAGAAAAAAAGTGTTTGTTTGTGTGGCGGGGAGAGCTAGGCGCTCTGCGATCGGATTGTAATGTCTTTCCAGGATGTTCCACAGTTAGGCTAGATCTGAGGTGAGTGACTACATGCAAAAACACAAAGTTTATACTGTTTATAGCCTATTGTACACACTGAATATGAGTTCAGTGGTGTCCTTTAAGGATTCCAGTCATGTGCCATAGAGATTTGATTGTTTTTTGAGTGTTTGTTGTGGTTGAAAGAATTGCCCCCATTGGTTAGCATTGTTGCTAACGTTATCCCTAGCGCCAGGTAGCCATGGTGTAACTCCGGTTTGTCTGAATCGATTGTAGTCGCGTTTTTTGCTCCCCCCAACACTGCGTGACCATCAGGAAAACGATTTACGGGTCAAAAATGGCTGGCATTCTCCTTTAAGTCAGTTTTGTCAGATACATTTGGATGATAGATAGCCCAGGTACAGTGTTGGCAGTTAATTAATTTCAGTCAGTTTTCATTTCACCGCATCTATGACTCGTCCAACGGTGCTAACAGACCAGAGGGAGCTGATACCACGATTCAGTAAGTTTTTTTTTTTCTGAATATGTCTAAATCTTATTTAATTTGTTGTAGCCTATTATTATTACACATAAGAGCACTGATTACCCCCCCTTGTGCCCACCTGTGTGTTTTGATCGAAGAACACGAGACGACTGTCAACGTCCAAGTTAATATGAAGTTAAAGCAGATATCAGCTTCACGGCCGTTTCGGCTAATGCTGCTTTTGAAACCGTACGGTTACAGCTTCAAGTCACAACTACGACTTGGTAGCGTTCCAGGTAACCCGTAGCTCGTGTTTTTACCATCCTGTTGTCTGTGAAAGTTCCCTATAACGGCCACTCGTAACTTCCGACCCGTGAACTCGTACCAGATCGAACTGGTATGACTTCACAGGAAGGAAAAACACAAAGTACGAGTTTCTTTGAACGCACCATGAGTTAGCAGCCCCCGCCCTTGTCAGGCATCAATTGGTCCTCGTGCTACGTCACCACATTCACGCGCATCCCTTGGCTGCACACACAGCCCTTCGTGCCGTTCTCTCTCCTCATTGGATAACACTTGTATCCCACAAGGAAAATTTTCTCCTCGGGTTACAGCAGAGCAGAGTGATGGAGAGACTCGTGTTTAGGCTGAAATACTTCATGTAAGTGATTGCTGACGGAAAATAGGACTATTTAGGACTTATATTAACAAAAACATTCCACTGATATCTGCTTTAATGTGAATAACCGATTCACTTTGCTAACACGGTTAGCTCGGTGTTAGCCATGCTATCCGTAGCTTGTCTCAGACATTTACTGGGATAAATACGGTTTAACATCTAATGACCACAGTTTCATGTTAGCAGAACTGGGTGATGATGTGTTAAAGGGATAGTTCAACATTTTGGCAAATTTTATTGCCATATTCCATATAGTCATAGCAGTAGGTTCATCACCTTTAATTATCGGTGCATGTTGTTTTGAGATCAGCGGGGCAGAGACGTGAGCTGCTCAGTGAACACAATGGAGGTGGACTTGTTGTGACCTGCACATTCACCACGCTCTGAAATAATCATGTATAATTATGTAACATTACGACACATGAAGCAAATACTTGGAACTACTTGTGCTTTTGAAATCACTCCGCCCAGCAGCCAAAACAAGTCTGTCTCGTACCTGCTGTCACCTGCTACAGTCAGACGTGCCAAATAAGAAACATGGTCTTCAACATGAGTTCATGTTTATTTTGTATTTTATTGTGTCAGATTGAAACCATACAACCATGAAGTGTAGTAGAAAAGGAATGTGCACGGCCAATCAAATCCCAAACAATCCATTAACCAATCGGTGGTCACTAATAAACAAAAAGTCACGAGTGTTAATTGGCTCCAGTTTCCAAGAAACAGCAGTTAGGTAATAATTATAGAAATATAAAAATAATCAGTCTCAAAGTCAAGATAAATTTAAATCTACAAACGTCATGAACTCAGTGGCATATTAGAAAAATCATTAACTGGTAGTATTAGTAGCTGATGGTTTTTGTGCTGCAGGAAATGCACATTACATATAAAACTGATTCAAATTATTTTATTTGATTCAGTAAAACCACAAAGACAAATAAATCACATGTAATTCATTATATTCAGTGTCTCTACAACATTATGTTTGTTTCCAGTTGTGTTTATTGTTGTGTCTGTTTACCTGTGACCAGCTCACAAACAGCCTGTAAAGTTGAACATGAACAGTGAATTTGTTTAAAATGTGTTTTTCTCCTCAGTGACGCTGGCGGCAGAGACTTTTAGCTTGGTGATATTAGGCCTCGTCCTTCATCAGCAGCTGAGTAAAAGTCACCGTGGTTTTTGTCCTGTAATAATCGACGCTTCCATCTTTAAAGGAAGAGGAAGAAGTTTACAAGAATCACTGAGAAGAGTTTAAAGAAATCAACTGATTTAATCCATGAATGTGAAAACGTGAGTGAGAGACAGAGACAGACATGTAGAGACTGAACTGTCTGTTCAACAGTGAGAAGGTTTCTGTGACAGGAGGAGACTCTGATTCACTCAACACAGAGACACTGAGGAACCAGAACTGTAGAGTCTAAACCCAGGATACAGAGGTTGAGTGAAGGTGGTGTTGAAGGTGTAGAGGTGGATCAGTGAGTCAGAGGAGACTCTGTAGAAGGACAGAGAGCCAGCAGGACAGTCCACATACACTGCTACTCTGTCAGAGACAGAGGACGAGGAGGAGGAGGAGGAGGAGGAGGAGGAGGAGGAGGAGGAGGAGGAGGAGGAGGAGGTGATGTCTGTCTGTTTGCCATTGTGCATGACGTAGTAACGACCATCAGAGCAGCTCAGACGCCAGGACTGATTGTTCCTTCCAAACACACAGTCTAAACTGTTTCCTTTCCTGCTGATTCCTCTGTAACTCACTGATATTTCAACCCCTCCTCTCCACTCGACCTCCCAGTAGCAGCGACCAGTCAGACCAGTTGAACACAGCAGCTGAGACCAGAAGTCAAATCTGTCTGGATGATCAGGATATGACTGATCCTCCTCCACACGTGTCGCCTTCCTGTTGTTGTCAGACAGTTTGATCTCTGTGTGCATTGTGTTTGTGTCGATTGTGAGTCGACAGGAATCTGATGGAGAGAACAAGACACAGCTGCAGTTATTGATCATGTGATCAGTTATTGACAGTTTGATGAAGACTCATGACGTCAGTGATGTGACAGTGTGAAGATGGTTGAATGTGCTGCTCAAAGTAAAAACACACTTACACTTCCTCAGAACGAATGTGACTCCAGCAGGCTGCACCCTGAAAGGAGGAGGGGGGTCAGAGCAGCACGTTCTCTGTCAGCATGCACACATGGACATTACATGGCTCTCACACACACACTGTTTTATCACTGTGTTCACATGGAGGCTGGTATGTATGGATGAACACTGAGCACAGAGAAGAAGGAGCTGGAGTCTTTATCTAGTGATGATACAGAGCAGGAGGAGACGAGGAGGAAACACTTCATCATGGGTTTTCTCCATGTGATGTCACTGCAGTGTGAGACACACACTTTCACTCTCTGACTCTCAAGCTGCAAAACACACGTCACAGCAAATAAGATGAAGACACAACAGGTGGAGCTCACCAGCCCAGATATCCCACAATGCACCAAGAAAGGCACAGGAGAAGACACGTTTGTTAGAGCTCAGTGAAACAGTGAGTTTAGTGAGAAACACTGAGTGTGAACACAACTTGTGTTTGTTTGAAGAAAACTCCCCAGGAAGCTGAAGAATGAGGCTGTGAGCAGGTTTCCACAGGAGCCACAGCAGCAGTGAGTGGATGAAGGAGCTCTAATAGAAACCATCTGATCACAGTGACAGGACGGATCAGGATCTCATGATCAATGACTCTGTTCTTCTCTGCTCTTCACACAGATCAGCTGCAACACACTGACTCACTGAGATCAGTCACATCATGTGGAACAAAGCAGCCGTCCTCAGGACCAGTCCTGAGCTCCATCAAACCTGTCCACACATTTTTACTGGACTTGAAGTCAGAGTCCAGAGGAAGCAGAGAAACTGTAGAGCAGAGAGAAGCAGGCTCAGCTCAGAGCACATGGACTCAGACAGGAAGTGAAGCTCCAGCTGCTGTAGACTTTCATTAAGGAGCCACTTTGTGGCTTCATCTGATCTGGAGTCAGACGTGTTTGAGCAGCACACACACAGTCTGAAAACAGCTGTTTGATCACACACACATTCAGCCACAAACACTGATTATTACACTGTTCACTACACTCACTCTCTTCTGATTGACAGCTCCAGGCCTCTGGACAGTGATGACATATGGATGTCACACTTGTGATTTACTGTCTCCTCAACACAACAACAGATCTCATCAGGACAAGATCAGGATCTCAGAGAGACTGAGCTGATTATTGATCATAGATAGATAGATAGATAGATAGATAGGTTTACTTTATTAATCCCGAAGGAAATTCAGGTGTGGTCAACTGCTCACAGAGAATCAGTCACACACATATACGATAAAAACAGGTTATAAATATCTAAAAAATAATAATAATAATAATAACAATAAATAAAAACTGGAGGTTAGACTGGCTTGAGGACAAAGACAAAACCACACACAACAGCAGAAACAGAAACAAGAAGGACAGAAGTGTTCCAGCACTTCTGCCTTTGGATTTCCCCCCACACCGCTTCTTCTGCTACTCCTACTACTACTCCCCCTCCCGCCTCTTCCTCCCACTCAAGGAGTTGTGCAGCCTGATGGCTCGGGGGACAAATGACTTTGCGTGTCTTGTGGTTGAACAGTTCAGTGATCGCAGTCTGTTGCTGATGGTGCTCCTCTGCTGGTTGAAGGCAGAGCTCAGTGGATGGTCGGCATTGTTCATGATTGCCCTGAGTCTGGTCAGTGTCCTCTGCTCCGTCACCTCCTCAACAGAGTCCAGCTTCAGGCCCACCACTGAGCCTGCCTTCTTGATGAGCTTGTTCAGCCTCTGGATGTTCCTCTTGCTGCCACTGCCGCCCCAGCAGGACACGGCATAGAACAACACACTAGCCACTACAGAGTTATAAAACATCTGTAGGAGCTTAGTGCAGATGTTAAAGGATGCCAGCCTCCGCAAGAAGTAGAGCCTGCTCTGGCCCTTCTTGTAGAGGTGATCAATGTTCTGAGTCCAGTCCAGTTTATTGTCCAGTATGAGTCCGAGGTATTTGTAGCAGGGCACTATCTCGACCTCCTCACCCTCGATGCAGACAGGGAGCGGGGCGGGGGGCTGGCGCCTGAAGTCCAGCACAATCTCCTTTGTTTTGGAGGTGTTCAGGAGCAGCTGGTTCTTCTGGCACCACCCCACAAATTCACTCACCAGTTCCCTGTATTCCCCCTCCTCATTCTCCCTGATGCAAGCTACAACTGCTGTATCGTCCGAGAACTTCTGCATGTGACAGAGCTCAGAGTTGTGTTGGAAATCAGCAGTGTACAAGGTGAAGAGGATGGGGGACAGCACGGTCCCCTGCGGAGCTCCAGTGCTGCTGGTGATGGTGCTGGAAATACTGCTGCCGATCCTAACAAATTGTGGTCTGTTGGTCAGGTAGTCAGTTATCCAGGAGATGAGGAGGGGGTCCACCTGCATGGTGGATAGTTTTTCCTGCAGTCGTGGGGGCTGAATGGTATTAAATGCGCTTGAGAAGTCGAAAAAAAGAATCCTCACAGCGCAGCCTCCCACCTCGAGATAGGAGTGGGTCCGATGGAGAAGGTACAGGACAGCATCCTCCACTCCTATCCTCTCCCTGTAGGCAAACTGGAGTGGGTCCTGGGTCTGCTGCACCTGTGACCTCAGACGATGTAGTACCAGCTTCTCCAACGACTTCATGACCTGTGAGGTGAGGGCGATGGGACGGAAGTCGTTGGGGTCCTTGGGGTGTCTTGTCTTGGGGACGGGGACGATGCAGGATGTTTTCCACACTGAGGGGACTTTCCCCAGGTGCAGGCTCAGGTTGAAGACGTGCTGGAGAGGGTCTCCGAGCTCCTCAGCACAGGCTCTCAGAAGCCTCGGGCTCACCAGGTCGGGGCCAGCTGCTTTCCTGGGGTTGAGTCTTTTCAACACCCCTCTCACCTGATGAGCAGTGATGAGGGGGGGGCCAGGTGGGGTGGGGTGAGGGGGTGGTGTGGTGAGAGTGGACCCTAGGGATGGGCGGGACAGTCCGGTGAGAGATGGTGGTTGGGGGGGCTGGGGACGTGGGCTGATGGAGGGAAGGGGGAGACCTGCTGGAGGGGGGGGGAGTGATCAGGTAGGGAGGGAGGGGCAGGGGGGTAGGGGGCTGCCAGCTGTTGATGGATCGATGCAGTTGTGGTTGGTGTGGGGGTGGGGGTGGCAGGGAAGGTGGGGGCGCCGGAGCTGAACCGATTAAAAAACGTGTTCAGCTCATTTGCTCTCTCCACACTTCCCTCAGCTGTTCCTGCAGCAGTTTTTTTGCACCCGGTGATGGTCTTCATACCATCCCACACCTCCCTGATGTTATTCTGCCTCAGCTTCCCCTCCAGTTTATTTTTATAGGCCTCCTTAGCCTCCCTTAAGCAGGTTTTCAGTTCTTTCTGCACTCTCCTTACCTCCTCTGGGTCTCCATCCCTGAACGCCCTCTTTTTCCTGTTGAGGACAGCCTTCACCTCACCAGTAATCCACGGCTTGTTGTTGGCGAAGCAGCGCACTTCCCTGGCAGGCACAGCAAGATCAGTGCAAAAGTTGATGTAGTCGGTCAAGCACTGTGTAGCCTCTTCGATGTCATCTCCGTGGGGGTCAAGCAGCACATTCCAGTCAGTGCAGCTGAAGCAGTCTCTGAGAGCCTCCTCAGCCTCCGGTGTCCACCTCCTGACGGTGCGCGTGGTGATTGGCTGCCTCCTCACCAGTGGTGTGTACCTGGGCTGCAGATGGACGAGGTTGTGGTCGGACTTCCCGAGGGGAGGGAGGGGCGTGGCCGAGTAGGCGTCCCTCACGTTGGCGTAGAGCAGGTCAATGGTCCTGTTCTTCCGGGTGGGACAGTCCACGTATTGATGCATGGCCGGCAGAGTGGAGTCCAGGGTGACGTGGTTGAAGTCCCCTGAGATGATGACCAGAGCCTCTGGGTGTTGCGTCTGTAACCTTGCGGTGGTGGAGTGTACTGCTTCAAGCGCCGCCTCCACGTTAGCCCTCGGAGGAATGTAAACACAGACCACGATGACCTGTGTGAACTCCCTCGGTATGTAGTATGGTCTTAGGCTAACGGCTAGCAGCTCGCAGTCACGACAGCATATGACAGATTTAACACTGCAATGACCAGGGTTACTCCATCTGTTGTTTACGTACAACACCAGCCCTCCTCCTTTACTCTTCCCGCAGGCGACGGTGTCTCGGTCCGCCCTCACCGTAGTGAAGCCGGGTAGCTCCGCGTTAGCATCAGGTGTGTGGGCAGTTAGCCAAGTCTCTGTTAGAATTATTAAGCAGCTCTCCCGGTAAGTCTGTTGGTTCTTGATCAGTGCCGTTAACTCGTCCATCTTGTTAGGCAAAGCGTTTACGTTCCCCATCAACACCGAGGGGATCGGTGGCTTGTATCGTTGCTGTTGTTGTTTTCTTGCTGTTGCTTTAGCCCTACGCTTCGCCCCGGCACGGCTACCCCGGTATCTCCTCCTTAACTCTCGGGGTATAACGTGGCGAAGGTCCGATTTAGTCCTCCTCAGAGCCAGAAGACTCCCTCTAGAGTAGACTGTTTTCTTCTGGTAGTCAGATCTACCAGCACAACGACCACAACATGCATTCTCATTCACACACAGAGCAGTGGACCGGCAGCCGTCTCGCACTGGCGCCATGACAGTCAGGTGATCTGTCTCTCATCAATATCTGTCCAGACAGAGAGGGTTGGAGACTCTGGAAAAACAGTTCTATCTGGCCACATTTTGAAAATACAAAGTCAAAAGTCCCAGCCCCTTTCCTCAGACTTCTCTCTGAAGCCACGCCTTCACCTTTACGCAGACCTGGGTGAAGACTCTGATCGCGCACGCGAGAGAGTGAGAGCATAGGCGGCCTTATGTTTCAACCGTTTCAATTGAAATGGGCCCCAGCCACCAGGGGGGCCCCCAGCTGCCAGCCACCAAGTAAAAGACAGTACAATAATTCATCACCTTATACACACAGGCCTACATCCACCACACACTCAAACAGCTCTGTCCACCGTGTGGTCACACACTCAACCCCTGATCCTCTCTACAACCACTGCATCATGCCACACCGCGACGGTACTAATCGATCCTAATTAACTCATTGAGTGCCACGCTCCTTTCCAAAGTTTTAGTCAAGTGTACCGGCAATTTAGACCATTTTTGACGATTTTTGTAGAGCCATAGTGTATTCTATATTATTGCCACCAACACATACTGGCCACAAACCGTTTGTTTCTACGTGCCTCCATTCCTGAGAAAAGTCAAGCTAAACATGGCTGGGTTTCACCAAAATCCCTGCTTTTTTTCTAGAAAAGGAGATAGAGCGTCTTTTATGAAAGGTGCTCTGTTTGTGTCTGTCGCTCTTCTGATACTTGCATTTCTGGATCAAAGGGCTCGTATAAGATAAATATATACAACAAATGTTGTTCTATTCACAAAACCACCGTGCCGTGGCACAGCCTCTCGCCGCGGAACGTGATGCTCTCTCGGCCACAGCAGGTTGGGCCGGTGGTCGCGGTCCGTCTGTGGTACGGGTCGATAATGCCGGTCTGCTTTGGTCCAGAGACCATCAGATTTTACCGCGGGAGGACCTTGGGGAGGACACGGTGTTGCTCCAGATGAAGACCGGGCGGGACTGTCGGCTGAGAGCTTCCTGTTTCTGCTCTGAGCTGCTGGAGCCTCGCGGGTGAGAGCGGAGCAGCTGCTGCATCCACATGCAGAACTCGCTTTGCAGAAGCTGAGTTATGATAAAAACTTCCAGATCATGAGCTGTCATGAGTTTTTGATCGTCATCTATTTCAGTTCTGCTCGTCATAGAGTCCCCAAATTTACACATCAGGTGTGTTGAAGTGTCTATTTTCATAATTAAAAAAAAAAGCAAAAAACGTAAAATCTCGTTTTTGGCACTCAACTCATGGGAACGAAAAATGAGAAATTACGTGGTTGGCACTCAACGAGTTAATAATACGGCAGGAAATATCAATAACAACGTAGGCTTACCTTTGAAAACGGCCCGCAAACTATCAATAGACCCTTGTTTTCCTTCTCCCAGTATTATTCCTTTTCTCTTTGCGTTTCTAATGTCCTTTTGTTTTTCCTGCTTTCCTCCTGACGTGCGCCCAGTTGCATAACCTGATGATTGATGTCTTTCAATCACTTCCCTCCTCTTTTCTTTTTTTTCTTGGGTTAAAATGCCTCCAAACAGGCGATCTATGAGTACGTCCTAACTTAACAGAGAAGTAAAACACAGAGAGAGCACAACTAAAATGTGATATTATTCGCAGCTTATTTACAGATTTTAATAATGGAGGAGACAGCTGTCTGTCTGCTGCTCCAGCACCGCAGCACCGACAGGATCAGCACCTGTAGACGTCTGTCTGTCCGCATGTCTCGTCCTTTGCTTGTCCGTGGTCGTGATGCTGAAATAACGCGGAGCACTTTGCTCTCATTACTTTTGTTGCCAATTTAAATTCTGAATATTGTTAAAGCCTGTAGTTTTTGATTGTGTTAAGATTCCTATTCATGTCTGAAAATTTTGCTTTTTGATGAAAACCAACTTCAGTCCTCAATTCTTTCTGCTAAGTCCTGGTTTCTTTCCCTGATAGAGATTTTAACACTGTGCGTACCTGGGATGCATGGATAGTGCGTTTACTGCGTCCTTTCAGGGTTTAAAGCATCAGCGACACATGGGCACATAGCTGGCAAATAATTTTATGTTTAAAAGGGTAGGGCCTCATATGAAATATTGAAACGGGCCCCCAGATGTCTAAGGCCGCCACTAGGTGTTGTACAGACTAGTCGACTAATCGACTAGTCGACTTTACTGCTCCACAATGACGTTTTGAGCTTGACGTCGACTAGTCGCTGATCATGTGACAATACGAGAGAAGAGCGGCTTGAAACAACAGCTGAGTGCGCTGAATGAAAAAAAATACGAGCGCCGTCAAGCTGGATAGAACGAGCGCGTACCAGACAGGAAGTCGGGCACAGAAAAGGCGAGAGAATCCGGTCAATTTTCAAAATAATATAAATGATGATTAAGTTTGTCCGTCTATAAATATTTGTCAGTTGCGTCTGCACACAAGACACACATCCATACATACAGCGCTAGAGACAGACCTGTGTGTGTGGAAAACCGAGCAGCTACAGATGGGTCGATGTTTGACCGGCGTGGAGAGAGCAGGAGAAGCTGCTGCCTGCGAGACGCCCGTGAGGACGCGCTTCCGCGGGCAGTGTGTCGGGCTGCCGGCAATTAAAAAAAAAAAAAACTCCGCTCATATCGACAGCTTTACGTCGCGCACAACAACAACAACCAACAACAGCAACAACCAACCAGGAAAAACAAAAACTGTGAGTGAAACTGTGACTGAGCAGGACTGTGATGGTGACGAGGCCTGTGTGTCGTTTTCCTCCCTAATTGTTTAATGGACAGTAACTACAGTATTATCTTTTGCACTTGTATAGGAGTGTGTTATAAAAAAACAAACTGATTTACAGCTTGTTGTTTATAAAGCTGCTGTTCTGTGGACTAATTTCTGTGCGTGAGCGTCTGTCAGATTGTTGCAAAGCTTTTCCCTCCTCCTGTGATTTATGATGGGAAAAATGTGAATGACATCATCAGCGACTCGTCAACGTCGACTCGACTTTCATAACATTAAAGTCGACTTTAAAAAATCTGAAGTCGTGCAAACCCTAGCCGCCACTGAGTGAGAGAGACGGCAGCTTGATTGGGCGTAGGCAGAACCAGACATGAAGGCATCTGATTGGTTTTTCCTTTTCGGAGCAAAAAGCATGGATTGGTCAGAGTTTTGTCAGTCCCGCAGCTGCCACAGAGGTCTGATTGTTTTTGTTCCTTTTTCTGAATAGATAATGTATTGACTACTCTCAGGATAGAAGGACCATTTCACCCAGTATAACAAAAAGTGTTTCTGAACATGATTACCAACCATAACTTTAAACCAGCAGCAGCTGAAATGTTTCCTCATCAACTCTTTAATAAAGTCTGATCAAAACATCTTGAGAGATTCAGAGCACAGCTGCCAACAGCTGGTTTCATCATTGAGATCTCTTCTACTGAATATGACACAGTGAGTCATGATGAGACACTGAAGTCATGAGGAGAAACTCCTGATCCCAGTAGTTCATCACTGTGACTGATGGAAGCTGCACAGCTCATGTTTGAAACACTCAGAGATTTTGGCTTCAGTATAAACTGGGTTGGGACCAAGGGGGCAGTTGTCGGTCTGAGAAGTGAAGCTCACTTCCGTGTTCAAAAAACTGCAATCCCCTCGGCTGTCGCTGGGGGCTGGCTCCAGAAGGGAGCAACTCCAATTGAGCCCCATGTTAAAATAGCCGATTTTACAGCTTAAAAAAACATATTTACAGCCTGGTACATTTTATTTTTTTGGTCTCAACCGATAGTTTCTACCCCCGCACACACTCTGAGGGGGGTGAATTTTTTTAAAACTCTATCGTTTTACTATTATTAGGTTTAAAGTTCTGGCCAATTAGGGCGCAGAACCGTTGAGTGACAGGTCCGGAGACCGCTGCTTCGAGGCCAGTGGGCGGGCCCTCGGCCGGCCAACCGCCGCACCTCTCCAAATATGGCAAGTAGAATCCAACATGGCGCAGCTCAAACCCCCGTAGTAGCGGCACAAAACAGACTCCCCCAAACCAATGGGTGACGTCATGGGTGCTACGTCCATACTTTTTACAGTCTATGGTTGGGACGAGTCAGACTGAGACAGAGGACGTCAGTGGAGTGGGCGGAGCTTCACTGTGGCCTACACCACCTCTGGATATGGTCTGAGTGATCAGATCTGATGTTATTAATGCATCAATCACCTGAGACAGATGTTAATACCAGGTGTGACCAGGTGTGAACAGGGCCATAGAAAATGTTCCAGCTCCTCCTCCTCTATCAGACAGTGTGTGTGGCTGCAGCAGCCTCTCCATACCTGAGAGAGTCCAGTCTCCAGTCTGGATCCTCCAGTCCAGCAGACAGCAGCTTCACTCCTGAGGCTCCTGGATGATTGCAGCTCAGGTCCAGCTCTCTCAGATGGGAGGGGTTGGAGCTCAGAGCTGAGGCCAGAGAAGCACAGCCTTCCTCTGTGACCAGACATCCTGACAGACTGAACACACACAACAACACACAGGAAACCACTGTCAACACCTGGAGGTGTGTTCAAGTGTCATCAGATAAACAGCTTGATGGATCCTCACCTGAGAGTCTCCAGTCTACAGTGTGAACTCTCCAGTCCACCAGACAGCAGCTTCACTCCTGAGTCCTGCAGGTTGTTGTTACCCAGGTCCAGGTGTCTCAGACTAGAGGACTGGGAGCTGAGGACTGAGGACAGAGCTTCACAGCTTCTCTCTGAGAGGTTACAGCCGCTCAGTCTGAAGAGATGATCATGAGGAATTAAAGAAGAAAGGAATTTATTTTCTGTCCTGTTTAATAGACAGAAGTGTTTTTGATGAATAAATCCAACTATCTCTACACTTACAGAGCTTTGTTAGAGGCTTTGACAACTGGCAGCAGCCTCAGAAGAGCCTCCTCTGAAGCAGCGTATTTCTTCAGATCAAACTCAACCCGATCTTCTCCTGATGACAGTAAGATGAAGACCAAAGCCGACCACTGAGCAGGAGACAGTTCATCTGTGGAGAGACGTCCTGATCTCAGGGACTGTTGGATCTCCTCCACTAGAGAACGATCGTTCAGTTCATTCAGACAGTGGAACAGGTTGATGCTTTTCTCTGCAGAGGGAGTCTCTTCAATCTTCTTCTTGATGTACTGGACTGTTTTCTGATTGGACCGTGAGTCACTTCCTGTCTGAGTCATCAGACCTCGTAGGAGAGTCTGATTGGTCTTCAGTGAAAGACCCAGGAGGAAGCGGAGGAACAAGTCCAGGTGTCCATTTGGACTCTGTAAGGCCTCGTCCACAGCACTCTGGTAGAAAGGTGTAGATGTGTCTCTAAACACTTGAAACCACCAAGATGTTGTTTGTTGTTGTTGTGACATCAGGTTGAGTCCAGAGTTGATGAAGGTCAGATGGACATGAAGAGCAGCCAGAAACTCCTGAACACTCAGATGGACGAAGCAGAACACCTTGTCCTGGTACAGGCCTATCTCCTCTTTAAAGATCTGTGTGAACACTCCTGAGTACACTGAGGCTGCTCTGATATCGATGCCACACTCTGTCAGGTCTGATTCATAGAAGATCAGGTTTCCTTTCTGCAGCTGCTCAAAAGCCAGTTTTCCCAGAGACTCGATCATCTTCCTGCTCTCTGGACTCCAGTGTGGATCTGTCTCAGCTCCTCCATCATACTTGACCTTCTTCAGTTTTAGATAAACCACCAGGAAGTGGATGTACATCTCAGTCAGGGTCTTGGGCAGCCCTCCCCTCCTTCTGGTCTTCAACAGTTCCTCCAGAACTGTAGCAGTGATCCAGCAGAAGACTGGGATGTGGCACATGATGTGGAGGCTTCGTGATGTCTTGATGTGGGAGATGATCTCTCCGGCCTGCTCCACATCTCTGAACCTCTTCCTGAAGTACTCCTCCTTCTGTGGGTCAGTGAACCCTCTGACCTCTGTCACCATGTCAACACACTCAGGAGGGATCTGATTGGCTGCTGCAGGTCGTGTGGTTATCCAGAGGCGAGCAGAGGGAAGCAGTTTCCCCCTGATGAGGTTGGTCAGCAGCACGTCCACTGAGGTGGACTCTGTCACATCAGTCAGGATCTCAGTGTTGTGGAAGTCCAGAGGAAGTCGACACTCGTCCAGACCATCAAAGATGAAGACGACCTGGAACTGATCAAACCTGCAGATTCCTGCTTCTTTGGTTTCAGAGAAGAAGTGATGAACAAGTTCCACCAAGCTGAACTTTTTCTCTTTCAGCACATTCAGCTCTCTGAAGGTGAAGGGAAATGTGAAGTGTATGTCCTGGTTGGTTTTGTCGTCAGCCCAGTCCAGAGTGAACTTCTGTGTTAAGACTGTTTTCCCGATGCCAGCCACTCCCTTTGTCATCACTGTTCTGATTGGTCGGTCTCTTCCAGGTGGGGCTTTAAAGATGTCTTCTTGTCTGATGGTTGTTTCTGGTCTGTCTGGTTTCCTTGAAGCTGTTTCAATCTGTCTGACCTCATGTTCATCATTGACCCCTCCAGCCCCTCCCTCAGTGATGTAGAGCTCTGTGTAGATCTGGTTCAGAAGGGTTTGGTTTCCTGCTTTAGAGATCCCCTCAAACACACACTGGAACTTCTTCTTCAGGGCAGATTTGAGTTTACGTCGACAAACTGGAGCAAAATGTTCTGAATGAAAACACAAGAAATCAGGCCGATAAGAAAATATAACATGATAATTCCTCTAATTAACGACTATATGTACATGTTTCCCTCCATGTGTTGATGTCAGTGAACGTCTCATGTGTCCTTCATGTTGAATCTTTACAGAAATCCTCTTACTGCTCTGCAGACGCTCAGCCAGCTCCTCCTGCTTCCTGCTCCTCAGGAGCTTCACTGTGATCTTCTCTAACGCCTCTCTGATGCTCCTCTGCTCTTCATCCTCACCGTCCACCACCTCCTCATCCTCCCTCTGACTCCCTGAGCATTCTGGGTAATCTGGACTCAGAAACTTGTGGATCTTCTTCAGCTCATTCTTCACAAAAGTGACCATGTTCTCCTCCAGCAGCTGGAACAGAAACTCAATGAGTGACAGCATCAAACTAAAACCTGACAGACTGACAATCCACTGGTGTCAAAGTGCAGCATGGAGATGATTGTGAACACAACAGATGTAACAGCAGCTGTTGGACATGTACACACCATAAACATGGAGTCCAGGTGTGTTTGATGCTGCTGGGCAGACTGACCACTGGGAACCTCTGAGCTCTCCTGGTCCACTCTGTGGAGGAATCAGTGTCAAGTGAACACCAGGACAGAGAGATAATACAAGATGGACTTTATATGTCCCCTGAGGACGTTCACAACAGACAGAGACACTTTGATTTCAGACCTGGTCCAACAACATGTCGTACAAACTGGTTCATTTCTACAATAACCTGAGTCTGACTTTCAGTTACAGCTTACATCTGATCAGCTGATCCACATCCTCTTTTAAAGTTAATATACCAGTCCTTTGACATGTTGCTCTTTAAAGACAGACAGCTGGGTTCAGGAGAGTCTGGTCTCTGCTGCTGGATCCTGAAACAACAACACAACTGATGTTAAATATTTTAGGTACATTGAACATGAATACAGAAAAGTTTTGCAGTTTCATGCAAACTGGCTGAATATTTGTCAGATTTCTACAGACCCAGGATGACGATAACAGAACGAATTTCGCAGCAGATAATGTGTTATTTAGAGTCTGCCATCTTGGTGCCCCGATCACTCCCACTATGTGGCTATAAGCAACTCTTGAATGGACCTAAATATCGTCCAAAGTAACACCAGTTAACATGGGTGAGTGAATGACCTTATTTTATGCCAGAAATAAGGTCCAGGCTGTAAAAAAATAGCACTTGTCCTTTAACAAGTGGATGTTCAGGTAGAGACAATGGGCCTCATTCACGAACCGTTCTTAAGAACAAATTTGTTCTTAAGTCCTACTTACGAAGTTTTTACGAAGATTATGGCATTCATGAATGTTTTCTTATCCAGAATTTGTTCTTAACTAAGAACAAAATCTACAAACAGTCAGGAGTATACTTACGCACTTTTAAGTGCTGAGACTTCTGCAAAAATAACCGATTATTGCGTTTTCTTTTGTTCTGCAGTTGTATGATATTATATGATTTGAATAAGAATTATTTTCTTATCTTTTATGATGTTTTTAATAATCATATATATTAATAATAATAATTGACAAATCATTGCAGTCTCTTAAAACATTATAGACACTTAATTCATATCATTTTTTTTTTTTCCTCTTTTTTTTTGGGGGGGGGGGGGGTAACAGCTTCTTTTTTTCCTAATTGCGGGCTGCAACAGTGCACTTACTGTAAGTGTTCACACTACACACAACTGTTTTTTTTTTCATATGTGATAATATAATATTTATGATGGCACAGTGTGGTCTCTCTGATAACAACCGAAGAGCTGCATCCACTGCTGGCTACTAAATATAGCCTAAATATAAATATAAAAATATAAACTAAATATAAGCCTTTTGTTTGTTCTTTGTTTCATTCCTGCCGCAGTAGCACCACTTCACTAAGTTCTTTTTACGTTTGGAGTCTGGTGCTCCCTCCCAGATTTTCATTTGCGCATTTCAACTTTCTTTCTCACTCCACCTTCTCTGCTCAGTGCCTGTGGGTTCTGTTTGCACACGGCCCTGCAGTCTTATGCCCTTTTACGGGCATTGATGGGGCGGTTACCTATGCTAATCCTATGTTAATTAGACTCACCTGGCACACGCCCTCAACTTACGAGGAGATGGCATTCATCAAGTAGGAACACAGCTGCGAACAATTCTGAGGCTTACGAACGCGTTGATGAATCTGACGTAGGGTTTTCTTAAGGAACTTCTTAAGAACAACTTAAGAAAGAATCTAAGAAGGTTCTTAAGAAGATATTGGTGAATGAGGCCCATTGTGTGTCTGAGTTATAACTCTGATTTTATGGAGAATCATTGAAATGAGAGAAGTTTTGAAATTTTGTTTTGTCTTACATCTCTGATCCACGTCCTCCTTTAAAGTTAATGAGTCTGTCACTCTCTGAAGACAGACAGCTGGGTTCAGGAGAGTCTGGTCTCTGCTGCTGGATCCTGAAACAACAACACAACTGATAAATGTGCATGTTGGAGAAAAACTGATGAAAAAATATCTTCAATCTTTTTATAAACACAACAACTGCCTTTTAGAGAGAAAAGTCTGACAGTTTTAATTCTGACCTTTGACCTCTGGTCTGGCCCTGATGTCCCCCACACAGAGTGGTTTTAGAGGGAGGGGCTCCCTCCTCTCTGTCCTCACACTGATCCATGCTGCTGAGGTCACATCCACACAGTGTTAATTTCGTCAGACGAGACGAGACGAAAAATATTCGTCAACGATGGTTTTTTTCATGACGAAGACGAGACGAAGACGAGACGAAATCAATGCCCTTAAACACTGACTGTGACGAAATTTACACGCATTTTTGTTGACGAAAAAAGACGAGACGAAATCTACTTAATCAAATAAAAACTTAATAAAATGTCTCTTTCTTTTTTCGTCACAGACTTTTAAATTACAATCCAAAAAGTGCCTTCACTGGATGCATGTCATGTTTTTCTCCTCCTGCGCTGCTGCCAGGTGTGTGTGAGGAACATTACACACCGGTGCTGTCTGTTAAGTGCGGCGAGTAGGCTACAAACTGGTTATGGGGGGCGGGGGGCGCATGGCCATTGCAGGGGGGGATGCGGGCGCTGTAAACCGGCGGCGGAATCGCTGCGAAGCTCCGAGCAACGGAGATCATGTGCGAGCCGGAGCCCTCCCGTTCACATCATTGCATTTGTCAATCGCTGTGTTTTATTTTGAAAATTAACCGGATTCACTCGCTGTTTCTTTGTGCGACTTCCTGCCCAGCTTGACAGCATCGCTGGGGGCTCGCGGCCGCGGCGCTGCTGCTGTGAACCAGAGCGACATGGCTCCGGTGTGAACGACACAATCGTTAACATCAAAGGGCTCCGCTTCTCGGCGCCTCGCGGCGCTTCTGCTGCTGGTGTGTCCCTGGCGTGGACGCGTCTCCACGCTGGTGTGTGTGTGTGTGTATGTAGTGTCCTCTCTGAAGAGGGAAATGTAAATGAAGAGACAGGACACGGTTGAACCCTTTGCCAGCTTCAATACAAGTGCAAAAAAAACATAAATATACATTTCACATTCTCATGTACACAACACTACACGAGAATAACCTTACTGATAAGTGATAATGTACACATACACAGTATTCTCTCAGACTTTTAACACACGCACACACAGTGTTTACTCAGACCTGAGAATCTGCTCCGGAAGCCACAGGTGGCTAGTTAGCTTAGCTACTCGACAATGCTACACCAGCGATATACAACAAAAGATACAAAATAACACTTTTGGCGACTCTCTACTTTACGTCCGGGCACTCATGAATCATAAACAAAATATACCTACGACCACATTACACAATTACCCTGTTTATCGTACCTGAAGAGGGAAATGTAAATGAAGAGACAGGACACGGTTGAACCCTTTGCCAGCTTCAATACAAGTGAAGCATCGAGCGGCAAGGGCTCCCTCTTCAGGCCTGTAGGCAAACTTAATCGATCATCGAAAACACAACACACAACACTTAACCTCACTGCACTGTTATGAGCTTTCTGCCTTTTAACATGTACATGTAAACACATTTTAATCAATCTTTAACCCATGAACACATATTTTTAATAGCTTAAATGAATTATGAGTTTTTAACCCTTTTTAATATCATTTTAACATGTCAAATAATTGTAATGAACTGTTTTACCTCTTTTTAATCCTATCTCACTAACATATTTATTAGTATTTATCTATTTATTCTGTTTTTTAACCACACAATTAATCACACATGAATTCACACTATCACACACTCCCCTGCAAAATTAGATGTCGTCCCGACATCACAATACTCTCGGAGCGATGATTCAAAAGCTGACACACTGATGCCTTTACTGTCTCTTGAATATAATATCAACTCAATAACATTTTTGACATGACAATAAATCTGGATGTACTACCCAAGCATACTTTCACTTAGTGATTCTCTCTCTTTAACCCAATAGTGTCTCTTTGTGCTTAACAGTTAAACAGTTTTATGTCTAATATCCTTGCATAAATACAGGCTGGTAAAACTGGAATGGATTTGCCCACATTGTCATTGGTTGAACTTCTGTGTATGGTCTGGGCTGGTACTGATTAAACATGTGATCTGCTTGTACTGTACTGTAACATGCTGGAGTCCCAAGTTGGTCATAAGTGAACATTTTTGGAGGTCTCCTTTCTCTCCTCGACCGCTGATCTCTTGGTTCTTCCTCGTCAAGAGTCTCACTGTTTGTTGGATGAGGGGAGGATGGCACTTCCTCTTCATCCATCACCTCATCTGGTTGTCCCGCACTGTGTGACTCATTACTTTGTGTTTCAATGTTTTCCTGATTTTGGTGCTCATCCATCTCATGTGCCTCCTCAAGTTCTAACTCTGTATTGATCACCTGTTTTTCCAGTTCGTAGTTCTCTGGTAGGTCAGCATGGATGATGTCTCTCCCTCCTTCCGGTGCACAGACTGATCTCCTGTAAGGATGTACAGAAGGCTCAAAGAAGAATCCATCCTCCTCTTCCTCGTCCTCTTCCTCCAAGTCTGTGCCTGGGACAGGAGTAACTGATGTGTTTTTCTTTCTTTTAGGCTTTGTCTGGAGATCTATTTCCAGTGGTAAGTGGTCACATGGTAACAATAGATTTCGATGTAGTACTCTTGATCTTCCTCTTCCCTGTTCTGGCTTCACCTCATACACAGGGATTCCCTCGCCCATCTGACGAAGCACTACATGAACACTATCCTCCCAGTGGTTGCGAAGCTTCCCGGTGCCACCTCTGGGGGTCAGATTCCTGACCAGGACACGGTCACCTGGGCACAGGAGAGAACTTCGCACTTTTCCATCATAGTTCCGCTTGTTTCTCTCTGTCGCTTTTCTCACGTTCTCTCTTACTATGTCATAAGCTTGTTGCATTTCTTGTCTCCATTTGTCCACGTATGTCTTATTATCTATGTTCCCACTTTCAGAGTCAAGACCAAACATGATGTCAACTGGCAACCGTGGTGACCTCCCAAACAGTAAGTAAAAAGGCGAGAAACCTGTCACTTCTGATCTGGTACAGTTGTATGCATGTATGAGTTTGTTGAGTGAACCTTTCCAGTTTGTCTTCTCCTTTTCAGTGAGTGTTTTGAGCATCTGCAGGATTGTGCGATTGAAACGTTCCACCTGCCCATTTCCTTGGGGGTGGTACGGTGTCGTCCTTGAGCCTGAAACACCGCAATGTCTCTTTAACTGTGCAAAAAGTTGGTTTTCAAACTCACCACCTTGATCATGGTGAATCCGGGCTGGGAGTCCAAACTTTAAAACATAGTCATTAAAAATCTTGTCCGCCACTGTTTTTGCAGATTTCGAGCTGGTGGGATAAGCTTGGGTGAAGCGGGTAAAATGATCAACAATGACCAATATATACTGCTGCCCGCCTGGACACTTATCTAGGTGAAGGAAATCAATTGACACTAGTTCAAAAGGCTGTGTAGTGACAATATTCACCAGTGGGGCTCTTGTTCCTCTGGGTGGTGTCTTTTGCTTCAAGCAGGTACATGCTCTGGTGACATAATGTTCAATTTCTTTTTGCATATATGGCCAGAAAAATCTCTCTCTGATGAGTGATGTTGTTCGGTCGATGCCCTGATGGCCCATCTCATCATGCAACTGTTTCATAACTGTGGCCTTATACTGCTCAGGTAAAACCAGCTGAGTGTTACTTGCTGTCTTACGATAGAGGATGTCGTTCTCGTCTAAATACAGTTTCTCCCAGCTACGTACAAGACACTTACTCTGATCACTCAGGGCTCTTAGTTCACGTGCTGATGGTTTTGTGTCTGTAAGTTTGAACTGAATCACTGGGCTAATGTGCTGGTCATTTCGTTGCGCTTGCCGGATATCAGCTGTTGAGAGTGATGCTAACCTGTCTTCACAGTCAGTTGTGCACAACAAGGGTGACGTGATCATTGTGCAGGCCAGGGCCGGTTCTAGGCAGGCATATATGAGGGGGCAGTCAGAAATGTGAAGGGGGCATCATGTGAACCCATCATGCTCCAGCACTTTTCTTTCTCTGTGCTTATAGTAACTTCATTGAATTGGGTTGTTGACTATGTGTCCAACGGCAACCTGGAGAAGTGGATTGCACTTTGTCAGGCCTCTACATTCAGACCTGTCCAACTAGGGGTCGGGGTGGCCAACCAGGGTCTTAGAGCCCAAATTCTTTACTGTCGTAATGCAAAGAGCCACAATATATGGGGGGGGGGGGGGGGGGGGGGGGGGGGGTGCATATACCTGAAGATGCATTGCAAACCCAGAGGGGGTGAAAAAGGTGAGTAGCTAAATACCTGTAGGGGGGTCTGGGGGCATCCCCCCCAGAAAATTTTTGTGATTTTAAAATGTGAGTGAAGCATTCTGGTGTACTCTGAGAAGAGGAGGGGGGGAGACAGAACATTTTAGAAAAGAACACTGTCCCTTTTTTCGGCGGATTTTTGTGCTACTGCAGATAATTTTGTCAATTTGTAGGATTACGATTATTAAGAGTAAGACTATTCTTCTTTCTGCTCCCTTTTGTTGAGATTTGGGAGGTTTTTGTTTTTATTGTAGCTTTGTTAAAATGCAATATCATTTTTCTGACTGATTTATTGCCCGATGCCGTGTAGCTATCTGGCTTTCTTCCCCCCGCCCTTGTCTTCGTTGTCACTTTGTTGTCGCTCCACAGAGCACATGGCTAATTAATATGCACGTGCTGACCATATACGGAGGTGCGTTCACGTGCGCAATTGCGCACCGTTCTTGGATCCAGTTTGATTTATCAAAGAGAAATTGCTGAGAGTTGTGCATGCACAGTTTGATAGATCTGAAAAAGGTGTAAATATTTTGGGTGTATTTTCGCCTGCTATACAGTTTTGATAAATGAGGCCCCAGGCCCTGAGCCCAGAGCCCAGACGCTCACAGATGAAGCTTCTCCGCGGCTCATCCGCGGCGCTGTCCGTGGTGCTGAAGGTGACAGGTTAACTTGACAAACAAACTGCAGCATAGTTCTGTTTGTTTATCATGTGTGTCAGTTTTGTTTGTGGCTTGATAGTTTAGTTGTTGAGATTAAGAACATCACTCCCTCATCAAACCGGTGATAGGCATGCTGAAAAGAAAAGAGAGAGAGAGACGCGCCTGGGTATCGCAGCTGTAAAAAAAAAAAAAAAAAAGAGACGCGCGGAATAGCGGTATCAAAAAGTGTCGGACTACCGGCATGTCTAGATAGAGGGATGTCTGAACCCCCAACTTAACTTCTTTCTCTTTGGTAATATACACATTTGTTGAGTATATTAAAATGTGCTTTCTCAACTTCTAAAATTTGGATTTGAGGGGGCAAGACATTTATTTGAGGGGGCACTGCCCCCTCTTGCCCCTGCGTAGAGCCGGCCCCGGTGCAGGCCCAGGGTGAGACGTCTTGGGTCTGAATGGCTTGAGTTGTTGCTGCCACACATTCAGATGAGAGCTCCTCTGTACATTGACTCATCATTGTTTCTATGTCCACAGGCATCCTGGACAAGCTGTCCG
The DNA here is from genome assembly GCF_905171665.1 of Trachurus trachurus. Lineage (NCBI taxonomy): Eukaryota > Metazoa > Chordata > Actinopteri > Carangiformes > Carangidae > Trachurus > Trachurus trachurus. The sequence continues at coordinate 29,854,251 of NC_139897.1, forward strand.
CGTCCACGTTCTCTCTGCCTGGACGGTAGCGAATGGTGAAATGGAAGTCTGCGAGTTCCGCCACCCACCTGTGTCCGGTGGCGTTGAGCTTAGCGCTGGAGAGCACATATGTCAAGGGGTTATTGTCGCTAAATACAGTAAATGTGGGGGCATAGTACAAATAATCTCTAAATTTTTCCGTGACTGCCCATTTTAATGCCAAGAATTCTAATTTACCCGAATGTAAATGGTAGTTCTGTTCTGCTGTAGTCAGTGTCCTTGACCCATAAGCTATTACACGAAGTTTTCCCTCTTGATGCTGATACAGTATGGCCCCAAGTCCCTGGTTTGAAGCGTCAGTATGTAAAACAAATGGTTTTGCAAAATCTGGGAACCCTAACACTGGCGGCTCGACCAGACAGTCTATTAACTGTTCAAGTATAGCTTGATGTCTGTCAGTCCATACAATTGGTGTATGTGAGGGCACACCTTTGTCTTTACTTTTTGCATGTTTTGTGTCTTTACTTTTTACATGTCTTGTGTTCGTGTTGGCCCTGTTCTGTGTCTCCTTGTCACTGTCTGGTGTTCTTTTTAACAGGTTGTAAAGTGGCCCTGCAATCCTAGAGAAATCTTTTATGTACTGTCTGTAATAACTTAATAAACCCATTATTGCTCTTAGCTGCCCCACTGTACTCGGTCTCTTATCTTTCAATGATCTCACAGCTTCTGTATCAGCTGGGTCTATTTTGCTACCTTCAGCTGTGACAATTCTCCCTAGGTAACGAACCTCACGCCTGAATAGCTCACATTTGCTGGGTTTCAGTTTTATCCCGTGCTCTCTCAGTCTTTGCAGTACCTGTTTCACATGACTCACATGGCTCTCAAATGATTGGCTGTATACCAATGTGTCATCCAGGTATGGCACACAAATATTGTCCCGCAGATCCCCTAGACATTCTTCCATACAGCGTTGGAACGCCGCTGGGGCGTTCATCAGTCCAAACGGGATTCTTAACCATTCATAAAGGCCCCACGGAGTCACAAATGCAGTCAGGGGTCTGCTAGCCTCGTCCATAAAACCTTGATGATATGCCTTCCCCTGGTCTAATACTGAAAACCAGCTGTTGCCCCCGAGGCCATCAAGAATGTCCTGCACTCTCGGGATTGGTTGTCGGTCAGGGTGAGTTTTCCTATTTAATTCTCTGTAATCTATACAAAGACGAAGGCTACCGTCCTTTTTTCTAACACACACTACTGGCGAGGCATAGGATGAGTCTGATTTTTGAACCCAGCCCTGTGCGATGAGGTTGTGGAGGTAGTCTTTTATCTCTTTGTATAGCGGCTTTGGGACAGACAGGTAAGTGCGTGCTACTGGATCCATATCTTTCAGGGAAATGCTCATTTTCAGTGTTGGGATATTTCCAATGTCATCATCAGATTTTGCGAATGACGCACACTCCTCACGCAGCATCTTCTGCACCTCTACTCTCTCTGTTGAACTGAGGTGACTTACGTCAACAGGTGGGTCCCACACACTCTCATTCAGTCTCTCATTGCCAGTCTCGACCTCATTCACTGACACTGTAGGAGGTGGGATGCATTTTTCAAAAACACTTGCTGGATACAGGGCTTGCACTTGATTTAAGGTACCCACCACGGTTTTTCCTGACAATGTGATATCATGATCTGTGGGGTTTTGAACATCCAGTACAATGTAAGGTGGGGCTCCGCTCTTTAGAGTCACCAGAGTCTCACAGAATTCAAGTCCTTCACCCCACTGAGGGTTCACATCTGGCTCAAAAAGAAGTGTGACATCTCTTTTTTGAGGGCGTGTCTTTACTTTGCATTCAATCTGAACTGAGGTGTGCTTTGGGATGTTGACTCTTTCTTTTGTTGTCTTTACAACATAATCACAAGATGTTTCAGCACTCACTAAATCTATGAAAACTGGGACACTTGTCTTTCTTAAGCTAGGGAATGTAGCTTTAAGGAGCACGTGTAACTGTTCTCTGCTTGTCTCATCGGGGTGATTTATAGCTGTTGTCACTATTCTTTCGATAACATTATAGCCTATTATGGGCTGGGAAAGATGTTGACCCTTCATAACTAGCATAGGAACAATAACTTCCTCTGCAACAGCGCCCCCTGCAGCTAGTTCAAAAGTGGTCTCTATCCAGCCTATGTAAGGCATGTCCTGACCATTAGCGGCTGCTATTCTTAAATCATCAGGCCCATCAATTAATTCAGACACATTTCTCAATTTTTCAGTAGGTAAGTATGTTTTTTTCCATTTCTCATCTACTATAGAAACTTGGGATCCAGTGTCCCATAATGCCTGAGTCTTGGAACCCTGAATGTAGCAGTCAATGACACAGCGTTTTCCTACAAGATCAACTAGCTGAGGCTGCCTGTCTTTTCTTGCTGTGTGACTAATGTGTGCTTTAGGATGGTTCTCAGATCTACAATGTTTCTTATGTTTAGACCAATGTTGTGCTTGACAAATCTTTGAGCAGTAAGTACCCTTCTTACAGGATGAACATACTCTCAGTTCCTGACACTTTGCAGAGACACCACAGCGCAAACAGTTCTGTTGGGACCCTTTAGCACTCCTGGTTACTCCCTGTCCCGTGGGGGTAACCGTTGTTCGTTTAAATGTCGCTCTGGCCTTGTCTCCCTGAATCTACACCCTGCAAGGTAGTGTTCTTCACTGCCACATCTGTAACAATGAGTACAGTACTCTACACTGTTTTGTTGACAGCCAACACATTTTCTCTGCCGGACACGTGGCGATGGGTTATAGTAACGCTGTCTTGCAAACCCTTGCTGGTATGGTGCCGTGTGACCTCTCACTCCTGGCCCTGGGGGAGGCCAGCGGTTTGGAGATGGCTGCTGGAACTGAGGGGCAGGGGTATACTCTTGCATGACTGGTGGAGACGGAGTTTGCACTGGCATGGGAGAGGGCTGTCGGATTGACTCTTTAATCTGTGCCACTTCAGCACTCAATGTTTTTAATAGTGCCATATCTGAGCGCATTGCTTTAAGTTCATTCAGTACATCTGGTTGTGTCTTGCCTGGATTGTCTCTGTTTGGTTCTTTGTTTTTCCTTTCCAGGATTGGCTCATCGAACTGAGCTGCATGAACAGTAGCTGACCGTTGCTGTGTTATCTGCCTTCTTTTATTCTGTCTCTCAGTCTCGTTTGCACAGGCAATGTTTAGTTTTTCGAGGAGCAGTTCATCACTACAGGTTTGTTGTTGTAGGTATGGGAGGAGGTCATTTCTGATGCTCTCATTCTGTAAACCAGTGAGGACGGTGTGGAGGAACATGCTCTGCACAAGGACGGGATCATATCTTAAGGCTGATTCAGCTTCTTGGGAGGCGAATAGAATTTTTTGTCTTAAGTCAAGGGCTCTAATCACAAAGTTTTGTGGGCTTTCCTTGCTACCCTGCACTTCTGAGGTTAACTGTTTGTACAACTCTGTCGCCCCTTTTTCCTGATAATGAAAGCGAAGGATTCGCCTAAGTGTGGGTAAGGTCAAATCTGCTTTCCCTTCTAGGTAGCTGCGGAGCTGTAAACCTGGTGCAATAGCTCTAATCACAGCATCAACTATTTCTACCTCAGTGTACCCCCTATTTATGCCTTGCTCAATTTGGTGGGCTAGACTGGAGAAACTTAGTTTATCTTTCTGACCTGGTTCGCCAACCTGACCGGAGATCTTAAATTCCCTGCCCCACTGCGAGGGGAGACGTCCCTGTGGCATCCGCTGCGGGGTAAAAACCTGATCTTGGCTAGCACTAGCCCCACCCGCACGTTCAGGTTCCTGACTCCCATCTTTCTGTAATGATAGCTTAAAAGCTAAGGTGACTGCTTCTAGCTCCCTTTTTAACCTTTGCTCTTCTGAGACCTGAGATGCCTGTTCCTGAATTTCTGTCTGCGCTTCACCTGAACCTGTTTGGTTTGATATGTTAGCTTGAGCAGACTCTCGTAATTCACTGATTTTGTCCTTCAACATTAACAGCTCGGCCATGCCCTCATCTTCTAATTCGTGCACCTCATCTCTGTTAAGGTACTGTCCGATATGTGCAATGAAAAAGGAGCGTGTTTGCTGAGATACATCTAGCTGTCTCAACTCCTTTATGTCAAGGTCACAGCAAATCTCTAAGAGAGCTTCTTTTGTCAAAGTATACAGTGTTCCTATGACTTCAAGTTTCAAGTCCTCTATTGCTGACGAATCCATTTTTGTCGATTGTTGTTTCTGTGTATGTGCCACTTATCTCCTTTGTTATTGTTCTTTCAACGCCTTTTTACGTCCTCTTGCTGTAGCTGGTCCCCTGTAGGCTGATGCTGAATGTCCATGGGCCGGTGTCGTAGTTCCTCACACTGTCGTTGGCTGCCAGACGTCGTTGCCGTTGTCTCCCCGCTGCTCCGGAGCACTGCCTGCTGTTGGTGGTCTCCTGCTCACCGCTACCAGGCCTCCGCTGCTGCCGCTGGAACACTGCTGGACGCTGCCAAACCGCCGCACACCGTTGTCGCTGAACCACCGCCGCTGAATCGCTACACACAGCCGCCGCCGAACCGCGCACACTCTGCGTCGTTGTTGATGTGGGTAGGGATTAATAGTGAGAGGGCAGTCACCGTCTGGGAAACTCGCCCTGGTCACTTTCAATCCCAGCGGTGCCTCCAAATGTAGTGTCCTCTCTGAAGAGGGAAATGTAAATGAAGAGACAGGACACGGTTGAACCCTTTGCCAGCTTCAATACAAGTGCAAAAAAAACATAAATATACATTTCACATTCTCATGTACACAACACTACACGAGAATAACCTTACTGATAAGTGATAATGTACACATACACAGTATTCTCTCAGACTTTTAACACACGCACACACAGTGTTTACTCAGACCTGAGAATCTGCTCCGGAAGCCACAGGTGGCTAGTTAGCTTAGCTACTCGACAATGCTACACCAGCGATATACAACAAAAGATACAAAATAACACTTTTGGCGACTCTCTACTTTACGTCCGGGCACTCATGAATCATAAACAAAATATACCTACGACCACATTACACAATTACCCTGTTTATCGTACCTGAAGAGGGAAATGTAAATGAAGAGACAGGACACGGTTGAACCCTTTGCCAGCTTCAATACAAGTGAAGCATCGAGCGGCAAGGGCTCCCTCTTCAGGCCTGTAGGCAAACTTAATCGATCATCGAAAACACAACACACAACACTTAACCTCACTGCACTGTTATGAGCTTTCTGCCTTTTAACATGTACATGTAAACACATTTTAATCAATCTTTAACCCATGAACACATATTTTTAATAGCTTAAATGAATTATGAGTTTTTAACCCTTTTTAATATCATTTTAACATGTCAAATAATTGTAATGAACTGTTTTACCTCTTTTTAATCCTATCTCACTAACATATTTATTAGTATTTATCTATTTATTCTGTTTTTTAACCACACAATTAATCACACATGAATTCACACTATCACATGTATCTCTGTTTAGATACTGACAAATAGCCTACATAAACGCACACACAAGCTGGAAAGTTGGCTCATCTGACAGCTGCCTGTCAATGACATAAATCTTGTGAGATGAGTGAGAAAAAGACTAAAATGAATCTATTGGTTTGAGTAGATTAGCTGTGATTAACATTACTGTCAATCTGCTTTCAAAGACTAAAAAAAGACTATTGACTAAAACTAGACTAAAATGCTTTGGATTTTAGTCGACTAAAACTAGACTAAAATACTTTGGATTTTCTTTGACTAAAACTAGACTAAAATGCCAAGACTTTTCGTTGACTAAAATGGGACTAAACAAAAAAGAATAGGAGCTGACTAAATATGACTAAAACTTATACGGGCATTTGACACAAGACTAAGACTAAAACTAAATCGAAAAATAGCCGACAAAATTAACACTGCATCCACATCAGCTCACACACACTTTGTAGCTTCACCTGCAGAGGAAACACACATCATTCATGTGCACAGCAACTCACATGTCCATCATGTCTCCAGCTGCTCCTCCACTGATTGGCTCTTCTTCTCTGCTTCATATCAGTGTCAGCTGAATGCAGTCACACAGCAGTGAGGAAGAGGAAGCTGCCATCAGCTGCTGTACTTCTACTATCAGTCCACTAGATGGCGTCATGAAGCTGCAGATCTGAGTGGAGAGACTGGTGTTTTTTAGGGTCCGGGCAGCTAAGCTGCCGGGACACTATTGTATTCCTAGGAATTCTTCTTCTTTAGGGTCCGGGCAGCGCAGCTGACAGGACACTATTGTATTCCTAGGAATTCTTCTTCTTCTTCTTCTTCTTCTTCTTTCTTTCTTTCTTCTTCCAAGGAAGTCATACTTCCCATGGGCAAAAACTCACCAAACTTTGCACAAAGGTTCAGTCCCATGCCAGATTCACTCAACTCCAAGGACATGTGCCCCCCCCTCCTAGGGGGGGCACAATAAGCGTTTAAATTTAAAAACTTTAAAAATTCCTACCAAACCAACGGTAGATGCTACAGTGTTGAAACTTCACCACAATGTAGCCTCAATACTGCTGAAACTTTTGTCCACTTTAACTTATTACAAATTATGAAGTCCATCACTCTGTTTTTTTCAATAACTGTAAAACTTTTAAAATGTATCTCCTCCCACAATTTTTGCTCAATTGACACCAAACTTGCTACAGAGCATCTCCAGACTGTCCTCCACAAAACTTGTTTCTCGGATTTTTGATTAAGCAAAAATTGAGCCTACAGTGCATGAAAACGTTTGACTGCAAACAGTACTGTAAACATATACCATCAAATTCTTGATAAATACATTTTCAATCTTCCTGAAAAAAAATGACAATATTCTGGAGTCATGGTTGATGAAGTTTGGCAAATATCAGAATTTTAACTCAAAAACTGAATTTTTGAGAACATTTTGAATTCTGCTCTCATGGGAACAACTGCAGCCAATGTGAGAGTGGAATTTATAAACATCAGATTTTCTCTTATGAAGCAAAACACTTATCATTAAAAACAAATCACCAACATTTCCATGCTGTCAAGATGCAATTTATGTATTATCAGATTTTTGTTTAGATGACTTAATTATTGACATTTTGACCATTTCATCACAACAGCTGCCCGGGCACTGGCTCACCTGAGTGGATAAATGAAGCTACACAGCAGGTCTCACTACCAGCCAATTAGCTCAGTGAGTTAGGAGCTGGTTCTTGGTGTCAGAGATTGTGAGTTCGAGACCCAGCAAGGGTGATGATGATGATGATGACGGATCAAAATGTCACATGTCCTTAAGCTGTTTTGCTGTCTAAATGCAATTTATGTATTAACAGATTTTTGTTTAGATAATAGAATTTCTGACTTTCTGAAATCTGCCTTGACAACAGCTGCCTGGGCACTGACTCCCTGAGTGGATAAATGAAGCTACACAGCAGGTCTCACCACCAGCCAATTAGCTCAGCGAGTTAGGAGCTGGTTCTTGGTGTCAGAGGTTGTGAGTTCGAGACCCAGCAAGGGTGATGGTGATGATGACAGATCAAAATGTCAGTTGACCTTAATATGAAACACAAGACAATTGTCCTAATGGTGGCATCACAGCAAGCCTCTAAATTAAAAAAAAAAAAACAAATAGCTTGGACTGGTCCATGCGCGAAGGCTCCTAACATCTTAGACTCATAGTAGTAGATGTTTGACAAATATCATTATTTTACCTCAAAAACTGATTTTTCTTTTTACTGTGGTTTCAAATCTGCCTACACGACAGTGAATGGCTTAGTCAATTTGTGAAGCCACTGTTGAACTGCCACTTGTCAATTAGCTCAGTGTGATAGACAACGGTCTTTGGTTCCCGAGGTTGTAGGTTCAATACTCAACTGATGCAAATTGAACATTATAAGGTCAACTGTCCTGTCTTCCTATTCTCCTGTTTGTTGCTCAGAATTGCCTAAATTTGCCCAAAAGTAGCCCGGACCCGACCCATTGCTGCGCAGCAGCTATAATTAGGGTCCGGGCAGCGCAGCTGACAGGACACTATTGTATTCCTAGGAATTCTTCTTCTTCTTCTTTCTTTCTTTCTTTCTTTCTTTCTTTCTTTCTTCTTCCAAGGAAGTCATACTTCCCATGGGCGAAAACTCACCAAACTTTGCACAAAGGTTCAGTCCCATGCCAGATTCACTCAACTCCAAGGACATGTGCCCCCCCCTCCTAGGGGGGGCACAATAAGCGTTTAAATTTAAAAACTTTAAAAATTCCTACCAAACCAACGGTAGATGCTACAGTGTTGAAACTTCACCACAATGTTGCCTCAATACTGCTGAAACTTTTGTCCACTTAAACTTATTACAAATTATGAAGTCCATCACTCTGTTTTTTTCAATAACTGTAAAACTTTTAAAATGTATCTCCTCCCACAATTTTTGGTCAATTGTCACCAAACTTGCTACAGAGCATCTCCAGACCGTCCTCCACAAAACTTGTTTCTCGGATTTTTGATTAAGCAAAAATTGAGCCTACAGTGCATGAAAACGTTTGACTGCAAACAGTACTGTAAACATATACCATCAAATTCTTGATAAATACATTTTCAAACTTCCTGAAAAAAAATGACAATATTCTGGAGTCATGGTTGATGAAGTTTGGCAAATATCAGAATTTTAACTCAAAAACTGAATTTTTGAGAACATTTTGAATTCTGCTCTCATGGGAACAACTGCAGTCAATGTGAGTGTGGAATTTATAAACATCAGATTTTCTCTTATGAAGCAAAACACTTATCATTAAAAACAAATCACCAACATTTCCATGCTGTCAAGATGCAATTTATGTATTATCAGATTTTTGTTTAGATGACTGAATTATTGACATTTTGACCATTTCATCACAACAGCTGCCCGGGCACTGGCTCACCTGAGTGGATAAATGAAGCTACACAGCAGGTCTCACTACCAGCCAATTAGCTCAGTGAGTTAGGAGCTGGTTCTTGGTGTCAGAGGTTGTGAGTTCGAGACCCAGCAAGGGTGATGGTGATTATGACAGATCAAAATGTCAGTTGACCTCAATATGAAACACAAGACAATTGTCCTAATGGTGGCATCACAGCAAGCCTCTAAATTAAAAAAAAAAAACAAATAGCTTGGACTGGTCCATGCGCGAAGGCTCCTAACATCTTAGACTCATAGTAGATGTTTGACAAATATCATTATTTTACCTCAAAAACTGATTTTTCTTTTTCTGCCTACACGACAGTGAATGGCTTACTCAATTTGTGAAGCCACTGTTGATCTGCCACTTGTCAATTAGCTCAGTGCGATAGACAATGGTCTTTGGTTCCCGAGGTTGTGGGTTCAATCCTCAACTGATGCAAATTGAACATTATAAGGTCAACTGTCTTGTCTTCCTATTCTCCTGTTTGTTGCTCAGAATTGCCTAAATTTGCCCAAAAGTAGCCCGGACCCGACCCATCGCTGCGCAGCAGCTATAATCTTCTTCTTTCTTCTTCCAAGGAAGTCATACTTCCCATGGGCGAAAACTCACCAAACTTTGCACAAAGGTTCAGTCCCATGCCAGATTCACTAAACTCCAAGGACATGTGCCCCCCCCTCCTAGGGGGGGCACAATAAGCGTTTAAATTTAAAAACTTTAAAAATTCCTACCAAACCAACGGTAGATGCTACAGTGTTGAAACTTCACCACAATGTAGCCTCAATACTGCTGAAACTTTTGTCCACTTAAACTCATTACAAATTATGAAGTCCATCACTCTGTTTTTTTCAATAACTGTAAAACTTTTAAAATGTATCTCCTCCCACAATTTTTGCTCAATTGACACCAAACTTGCTACAGAGCATCTCCAGACCGTCCTCCACAAAACTTGTTTCTTGGATTTTTGATTAAGCAAAAATTGAGCCTACAGTGCATGAAAACGTTTGACTGTAAACACTACTGTAAACATATACCATCAAATTCTTGCTAAATACATTTTCAAACTTCCTGAAAAAAAATGACAATATTCTGGAGTCATGGTTGATGAAGTTTAGCAAATATCAGAATTTTATCTCAAAAACTGAATTTTTGAGAACATTTTGAATTCTGCTCTCATGGGAACAACTGCAGCCAATGTGAGAGTGGAATTTATAAACATCATATTTTCTCTTATGAAGCAAAACACTTATCATTAAAAACAAATCACCAACATTCCCATGCTGTCAAGATGCAATTTATGTATTATCAGATTTTTGTTTAGATGACTGAATTTCTGAAATTTTGACCATTTCATCACAACAGCTGCCCGGGCACTGGCTCACCTGAGTGGATAAATAAATGAAGCTACACAGCAGGTCTCACTACCAGATAATTAGCTCAGTGAGTTAAGAGCTGGTTCTTGGTGTCAGAGATTGTGAGTTCGAGACCCAGCGAGGGTGATGATAATGATGACAGATCAAAATGTCAGATGTCCTCAAGCTATTTTGCTGTCTAAATGCATTTTATGTATTAACAGATTTTTGTTTAGATAACAGAAATCTGCGTTCACAACTGCTGCCCGGACACTGACTCCCTGAGTCTATTTGAGAAGACACACACCATGTCTCACTTCCAGATAATTAGCTCACTGAGTTAAGCGCTGGTTCTTGGTGTCAGAGGTTGTGAGTTCGAGACCCAGCCAGGGTGATGATGATGATCAAAGATCAAAATGTCAAATGTCCTCAACACGAAACACAAGACAATTGTCCTAATGGTGGCATCACAGCAAGCTTCTAAATTTAAAAATCCAAATAGCTTGGACTGGACCATGTGCGAAGGCTCCTAACATCTTAGACTCATAGTAGATGTTTGACAAATACATATCATTATTTTACCCCAAAAACTGATTTTTCTTTTTCTGCCTACACGACAGTGAATGGCTTACTCAATTTGTGAAGCCACTGTTGATCTGCCACTTGTCAATTAGCTCAGTGTCATAGACAAAGGTCTTTGGTTCCCGAGGTTGTGGGTTCAATCCTCAACTGATGCAAATTGGACATTATAAGGTCAACTGTCCTGTCTTCCTATTCTCCTGTTTGTTGCTCAGAATTGCCTAAATTTGCCCAAAAGTAGCCCGGACCCGACCCATCGCTGCGCAGCAGCTATAATACTGCAGTTTATTTCTCCCACTGAACCATAAAGGTTTAAAATATGACACAGTAGAAGAACTGTGACTCATGTTTCTATGTTGGACCAGACGGCTGCATTGTATCGGGTCAGCACTAAACAGCAGTAATGAGCTGCCTCGTGTTTTTGGTATGATTATATTGTACAAGGTCACTGCTGTTTTTTGTGCCCTGTTTTTGTCTGAAAGCATGTTGTGGGCAAAAAAAATCTATTTCATTGCATTAAAAAAAGAGTTCCTATTAAACCATCCACGGAAAAACAGGAAGAAGAGTGAGGGGCTGCAGGTGTTAGGCACCTTAAGCTACGTGAAGCACTTTGAATGCAAAGTTTGTCCCGGTGTAGGTAGTAAACTTATTTCACCTCACAGCTTCATTATCACAACATTCAGTCATTTCACTCACTGGAAAATCAAAGAGAGAAAAAGACTCTTCATCGTCTGCTCCATCAAATGTCAGAAAACAAAAACAAATGATGCCTCCAGGTTCGTGTCAGTCTGAGGCCACGTCTACAAATGTCTCGTTTTATTATGGCAATAATCAAAGAGACAAAAATATTCAGTTTACAACAATAATCTTCAGTGTTTGAGGCTGAAAACTGAAGATTTCTGCTTGAAAAATGTTGAACTGTTGCAGCTCTAAAAGGTTATTCAGAACAATATTAATGATTTGTGTCCAATAATCAAGAACCCAGAGTGTTTGCTGTGTGTAACCACAGATATGAATAGTTGAATAGCTGGAAAGTGACCAGTAGCTTCACTTGTCAGGTGAGCTGCAGTACAAGCAGGAAGTAGCACAACAAGGAAATACTCAAGGAAACTGTACTGCACTAAATGTACTCAGTTACTGTGAAGAACCTGATGCTGAGCATTGATCAACACTGGAAAATCAATAATCAGTAAAGTCTCAGGAAAACCCTGATAACAACATGAGGTGTTCAGTATTGATCTGTGATAGGCAGTATGAGTCATATTGATATGATACGCAGTAATCAATCAGGCTTCATTTTTATAGCACTTTTCATGCTCACAGCTCAAAGTGCTTTACATGATAAAAACAAGGAACACAGGGGACACACAGGACACACACACACTACATTATAGCCTACACATTCACACAAGAATTTTAAAACACTGGAAGTTATCGAGAAAACGCCCTCTCACAGATGATAGGCAGTAACAGACTGTATTAATTAGTGATAGGCAGTTACAGCCAATATTGATCAGCGATCAAACATTTAAACTGGTCTCCTTACCTTAACAGGTGAACTGTGACAAATAAAACGCTGGTTCAAAAGTTAAAGTAACCTTTGAACAGGCAGTGGGGGGAGGGGAGGAGGTCACATGATCTGAATGGAGAGACTGGTGTTTTTACCGCTGTTTATTTCTCCCACTTTAAAATATTACACAGTAGAAGAACTGTGAAGTACAGACTCATTGTTCACTGCTGTTTTTTGTGTCCTGTTTTTGTCTGAAAGCATGTTGTGGGCAAAATCAAATCATTTACATTGCATTATAAAAAGTTCCCATTAAACCATCACACCATCACACGAAAAAGGGTGGAGAGGAGGGACTGTAGGTGTTCACATACGAGGCAACTAAGCTGCTTGAAACACTTTGAATATGAATTTGAAAGTTTGTCCCGGTGTAGGTAGTAAATGGTTTTGTTTATTTATTATTATTATTTATTTTTATTTTATGTAGCCTACTTTAAAGGTGTAGGCTACAGAAAAGAAAATTGAATTTAAGCCCACTCTGGGTCATAAAATTAGTGTAATAACTTATCTATCAGACGATGTAGGCCAAACTTTGTGCAAAATTCTATTTTTGAGTAAATCCGGGATGAAAGTGTGTATTTTAGTGTAGTTTTTTTTCCGCATTGGATAACGCAGGCGCACAAATTATACGTCTGCCTGTACACGATTCACCTGATATTGGATCCGTCATTCAAACGTCTGAGACAAGCACACACACACAGAGCTCGGGCTCGCCCCAAGCTTTGAATATCCCGCCCGCTCGATAACGACCAATCAAATTCGTTTGCCTTACTCGGGTAAACTCGTGTTGCAGCTCGTGACAACTCGGCGCAACAAACAGGACAAACGGCCATTTCTGTACACCTTTAACGTCTTTTTGTTATTCTGGCGTGAACGCTTTGAAGTCGGATATCGGAGTTTGGGACTTTCTGAATTCCGAGTCGTCTCGAACGCAGCATGAGAACGCGACGTCATTGCGTCACATCCTCGTTCGGGGCTACGTGCCGTGCGCATGGATGTAGGCCGTGCGTCGCTGTCCCCGCCCACCGCGGGTGATTATTGTGTGTGTGTGGTGTCAGGTAGTGAAACACGGTCTCTCTCTGTTGTTTCGCCCCAGAAACGGCCCCGAAAACCCGGACTAATCACCGGGGAGGAGGCGGGAGGTCGCAGCGGAGCGGGTCTGGGAGGAACCCGGACCGGTTCGGGGCGGATTTGAACCGGTTTGGAGCGGGTTCGGCTCGGAGAGACAGAGACGGGAAGCAGCAAAGTTTGGTCCGGCGGCGGCGTCGGTTCACGGTGAGACGAGACCAAGGGGGCAGTTGTCGGTCTGAGAAGTGAAGCTCACTTCCGCGTTCAAAAAACTGCAATCCCCTGGGCTGTCGCTGGGGGCTGGCTCCAGAAGGGAGCAACTCCAATTGAGTCCCATGTTAAAATAGCCGATTTTACAGCTTAAAAAAACATATTTACAGCCTGGTACATTTTAATTTTTTGGTCTCAATCGATAGTTTCTACCCCCGCACACACTCTGAGGGGGGTGAATTTTTTTAAAACTCTACCGTTTTACTATTATTAGGTTTAAAGTTCTGGCCAATTAGGGCGCAGAACCGTTGAGTGACAGGTCCGGAGACCGCTGCTTCGAGGCCAGTGGGCGGGTCCTCGGCCGGCCAACGGCCGCACCGCTCCAAATATGGCAAGTAGAATCCAACATGGCGCGGTTCAAACCCCCGTAGTAGCGGCACAAAACAGACTCCCCCAAACCAATGGGTGACGTCACGGGTGCTACGTCCATTCTTTTTACAGTCTATGGACGAGACACACCTACTCTGTCCCCTCGCTTCCTCGCTTCCTTCCCTCGGGACCTCGGCCTCCTCTAGAAAATATCTGTTATTTCATTTGATAAAGCAGCGAATATGTTCAGTATTGTATTTAATTAATTAATTTGCAAATACTTGTGATCAATTATCCAACCTTTCTGTGCATCAATCCTCCACTAGAAGTCACAATATAAAGTTCAGTGAGTTTCAAAATAAAAGCCCTGGAGACGTTCAGAGGTTAAAACATGTTGCAGCTGCAGGAATCCTCTGCAGCTGTTTAGTCTCAACATCTGGATTCATTTGAATCTTTTGGCACTTGTATCTGTTCGTGTTGATTCATTTCAGATTTGATTGATTGATTGATTGATTGATTGATTGATTGATTGATTGATTGATTGATTGATTGATTGATTGATTGATTGATTGATTGATTGATTGATTGAACAGTTTCTGAACATGTTTTTATTGGAGCTGATTCTTTTTTGTTCACATAGAATAAAGTTACGTTTGAATAAAGCTGCAGGTCTTAATTGATTAGTTAATGATATTATATTTGTGGGTCCTTCATTGACCAGTGCTTCCTGTGGCTCCGCCCCCTCTGCTCAGTCTCTGCAGCTGATTGGTCGGCGGCCATGTCCCGGTAGAGCCCGGTCTCTCGGCGACGCCCACCACCACTAAGATGCTGAAGCGTCTGGACAAGATCCGGTTCCGGGGCCAGAGGCGGGACGAGTTCCTGGATCTGGCCGAGTCGCCCAACACGTCGGACACCGAGGGCGCCAACGAGGGGGCGGTGGCGGCGGCGGCGGCGGCCACGGTGAAACATCGTATGTCCATCAGAGAGCCGTCGGAGGAGCTGAGGGACGATGGAGAGCAGCAGAGTGACGCCCAGGTGAGGACACACACACACACACACACACACACACACACACATGAGACGATATAACAAAAAAAATCCTTCACGATTACAGATTTTCTTGTCAGAGAAATAATCACGGTATTACATTTATCACGATTATTATGCATTGATTAATTTCACAATACTATTAATGTGTAAATTCAAATATTGTTAAAATATACATCACTAATTATAAAATATTTTAAATATCTATTAAAATATGACCAATTATTAATCCACCAGTGGAAGTGTCATCGATACCAAATGTTTAAGTTAATTTTAATCTTTTTTTTTAATTACAAATGACACTCTAGCATTTAAATTCAATGCTACGTTAGGTAAATGGACCAGTATCTGTGCATTTACCTTTACTTTGGCGCACATCTGCCAACACGGTTCATACATGATCTTTTGACGGTATTTAGGAATCTTTGCGATCAATTAATTGTGGCGATTAATACCGCGATTAATTGTGAAAACAAGTAATTGTGACATCCCTACTTCACGGTTACAGAGAGCCGAAGCAGAAGAGAAGCTCGCCATGGGACCTCAATTCGGAAAAAGTCTTCATGTCAGTGAACGGGAGTCAAAATTTTATTTCGTGAACCGATTGAATTGTGTCATGAGAAAAATATCTGGGGCCGTATTCACAAAGAATCTGAGGCTTAAAAGTAGCTCCTAAGGGCCGAATTTAGGAGCAACTCCTAAAAAAAGTGGGCGTGTCAGTCTTAAATTTAGGACTCCTAGTTTTTTAAAATAAGAGTAATTCACAAAGTATTTGAGGCCTAAAAGTAGCTCCTAAGTCTGGGAGAGCTTAAAAGTCCTCGTGAGGACTCCTACCTCAGTAAGACCTATTCACAAAGAATCGGAAATGGCTGCAGCCAGGCAAATGTTTTGGAGACAACGGAGGACTGCGATTTGCTGCGGGGGGGGGGGGGCTGGAGCACCTGCCCCTTTGCCCAGTGCCTTTTTGTCCGTGTTTTTATTTTTATTTTTTGTTACAGCAACAATATCTACAACATTTACGCTATAAAACGGGAGTAGTGACGGACTGTCCAATATAGGCGTCACAACGGTCGGTCGGCGCTGGAGCATTCAACCATCTTCACACTGTCACATCACTGACGTCATGAGTCTTCATCAAACTGTCAATAACTGATCACATGATCAATAACTGCAGCTGTGTCTTGTTCTCTCCATCAGATTCCTGCTGACTCACAATCGACACAAACACAGTGAACAGAGAGATCAAACTGTCTGACAACAACAGGAAGGCGACATGTGTGGAGGAGGATCAGTCATATCCTGATCATCCAGACAGATTTGACCAGTGGCCTCAGCTGCTGTGTTCAACTGGTCTGACTGGTCGCTGCTACTGGGAGGTCGAGAGGAGAGGAGAGGTTCGTATATCAGTGAGTTACAGAGGAATCAGCAGGAAAGGAGACAGTACAGTCTGTTTGTTTGGAAGGAACGATCAGTCCTGGAGTCTGGACTGCTCTGATGATGGTCACTCCGTCAGGCACAATGACAGAGAGACACCTGTCACCTCCTCCTCCTCCTCCTCCTCCTCCTCCTCCTCCTCCTCCTCCTCCTCCTCCTCTGTCTCTAACAGAGTAGCAGTGTATGTGGACTGTCCTGCTGGCTCTCTGTCCTTCTACAGAGTCTCCTCTGACTCACTGATCCACCTCTACACCTTCAACACCACCTTCACTCAACCTCTGTATCCTGGGTTTAGACTCTGGTCGTCTGATTCCTCAGTGTCTCTGTGTTGAGTGAATCAGAGTCTCCTCCTGTCACAGAAACCTTCTCACTGTTGAACAGACAGTTAAGTCTCTACATGTCTGTCTCTGTCTCTCACTCACGTTTTCACATTCATGGATTAAATCAGTTGATTTTTAAAAATATTCTCAATGATTCTTGTAAACTTCTTCCTCTTCCTTTAAAGATGGAAGCGTTGATTATTACAGGACAAAAACCACGGTGACTTTTACTCAGCTGCTGATGAAGGACGAGGTCTAATATCACCAAGCTAAAAGTCTCTGAGCCGCCAGCGTCACCGAGGAGAAAAACACATTTTAAACAAATTCACTGTTCATGTTCAACTTTACAGGCTGTTTGTGAGCTGGTCACAGGTAAACAGACACAACAAGAAACACAACTGGAAACAAACATAATGTTGTAGAGACGCTGAATATAATGAATTACATGTGATTTATTTTTCTTTGTGGTTTTACTGAATCAAATAAAACAAATTGAATCAGTTTTATATGTAATGTGCATTTCCTGCAGCACAAAAACCATCAGCTACTCATCCTACCAGCTAATGATTTTTTCTGTTACCATGACGCTGAGTTCATGACGTTTGTAGATTTATATATTTGACGTTGAGACTGAGATTGTTTTTATGATATATTTCTATAATTATTACTTAACTGCTGTTTCTTGGAAACTGGAGCCAATTAACACTCATGAATTCATTTTCGTTTATTAGTGACCATTGATTGTTTCATGGATTGTTTGGGATTTGATTGGCCGTGCACATTCCTGTTCAACTACACTTCATGGTTGTATGGTTTCAAGCTGCCACAATAAAATATGAAATAAACATGAACTCATGTTGAAGACCATGTTTCTTATTTGGCACGTCTGACTGTAGCAGGTGACAGCAGGTACGAGACAGAGTTGTTTTAGACGCAAATGCAGCTGGAACTACTTTCCAGACACGGCTGCTGGGCGGAGGGATTTCAGAAGCACAAGTAGTTCAGAGTATGTTACATAATTATACATGATTATTTCATAGTGTGGTGAATGTGCAGGTCCCAACTTGTCCACCAGAGCATTTTGGAGTTGTTGGATTGTGTCACTGAGCAACTCGGGTCTCTGCCCCGCTGATCTCAAAACAACATGCACCGATAATTAAAGGTAATGAACCTACTGCTATGACTATTGGGATTATGGTGATAGGATAATTTGCCAGAATGTTGGACTATCCCTTTAACACATTGTCACCCAGTCCACAAACCAGTGGCTGAGCTGCTGGCAGGAGGATCTGTCAGGCTGGATCAGGCTCCATTAAACCACTGGATCATGTTTCACACTTCACACGCTGCTTCACTTCCTGTCTGAGTCCTGACGTGACCTCTGCCAGCTTCTGTAGCTACTGATGCTGTCATCAGCTACACACATACTGTCATTTATTATGGGCGTAATGAAATCCAGATAATATAACTGATATAACACCCTAAATAATCATACAATTGCAGTGAATAAAAATATCTACAAGCAGCTGTGAAGAAGTTGTTGTTTTCATTGATTTTTTAATTTTTTTTGCAAGCAACCAAAAGTAATATTTCTAATAATCTGATGATGTGTGGCTGGTTGCTAGTTTGCTGGTAGAAGGTAAAGCTAGAGGAGGAGGCCACAAAATAAACGTGCTGGTAGGATTTATCTGATCTGAAAACTGATCTCAGGCACATTTGGTCTTTACATTGATAAAAGGAAAAGGTTCATCTACCTCTTTATTTTGGCATTCCCACATAGGCTGTATGAACATATCACACCACCTCTTGTCATTAATACAAAGTTAATGATTTTGTTCTCTCCCCCTGACAGAGGCTTAAAGATAAAGATAAAGGTGTGTGGACGCCTGCAGTCCCTCCACTCTTCTCTCCTTCGTGTTTTCCCCTCAGATGGTTTCATAGGAACTTTTTCTTTTTAATGCAATGAAAATTATTTAATTTTGCCCACAACATGCTTTCAGACTAAAACAGGGCACAAAAAACAGCAGTGACCTTGTACAATATAATCATACCAAAAACATGAGTCAGCTCATTACTGCTGCTTACCCTATACAATGCAGACGTCTGGTACAACATAGAAACATGAGTCTGTACTTCACAGTTCTTCTGGTGTTGTCCCTGCTGATGGTCCTGACAACATAACAACACACAGGAGAAATACACACATGTTCTTCTGACAGGCGGCCGACAGGAGATCTTTATTTATTAATATTTAACCTTTATGGTTCAGTGGTTGAAATAATCAGCAATAAAAACACCAGTCTCTCCACTCAGACCATGTGCTTCCCCTCCCCTCCCCTCCCCTCCCCCATCCTGTTTAAAGATATTTTTCACCTTTGACCCAGCGGTTGTGTCGCAGTTTATTTTCTCATGTGAAGGTAAGGTGAACACTTTGAATATTTTCCTTGTTAATACCTGTCGTTACCTGAGTTCTCTGCCCTTCAACTTCTTGTCGTGTAGTTGTTGTGTTATTATGATGTGTTATTATAACTAATGTTACTGTAGCTGAGTCAGAGCTGTAACTGTAAAGTCTGGACCGACAGAACCTGTTGTTGGTAGAAGAGCAGAAACAGAGTTAGTCGATGGTCAGAAGTTGAACAGAGTGGTTATTTGTGTGCAGCTCCACTCAGAGCCAGCCAAAGACTAGGGCCTCATAACCACTTGGGGCCCCAGAAAAGCAATTAACTTTTTTAAAATCTATAGTGCATAACTTGTATCAATCCCTAGAGACTGCCTGTGTAATTACAAAAACTCCTAATATGTATATATAATTGTCTCTCTTAAAGCCAGTTGTTGTGTTTATTAAGACTGTCGTTGCACAACAATGACGTGTTTACAGCAAATACATTGTCTGGTGGTTTATTTTGTTACTTTGAGTCGGCCCATATGACATTCAGTATCTCAAAGAGTACTGTATTAAACCCTGTCCTAAAATGAATTTGGTTCCATTTCAGATTAAAAACCACAGATGGGTAAAAACATACAACAGTAGGATGATGATTCATAATGACAGATTAGAAAAATGAAATACATTTGTAGTAGGTGCGTAAATGATCAAATGGCAGTAATTGTTGGACCCAATATAAAAGTTTGCTTGATGCCCCATGGAGGCTTGGGGCTGGCTCTGGTTATTGATGACTGGAGGCAGTTTTATCACTTGAATCAGCCTGTGGAGGAAGCGGAGATGAGCCGCTGTTCATGACGCCATCTAGTGGACTGATAGTAGAAGTACAGCAGCTGATGGCAGCTTCCTCTTCCTCACTGCTGTGTGACTGCATTCAGCTGACACTGATATGAAGCAGAGAAGAAGAGCCAATCAGTGGAGGAGCAGCTGGAGACATGATGGACATGTGAGCTGCTGTGCACATGAATGATGTGTGTTTCCTCTGCAGGTGAAGCTACAAAGTGTGTGTGAGCTGATGTGGATGTGACCTCAGCAGCATGGATCAGTGTGAGGACAGAGAGGAGGGAGCCCCTCCCTCTAAAACCACTCTGTGTGGGGGACATCAGGGCCAGACCAGAGGTCAAAGGTCAGAATTAAAACTGTCAGACTTTTCTCTCTAAAAGTCAGTTGTTGTGTTTATTAAAAGATTGAAGATATTTTTCATTAGTTTTTCTCCAACATGCACATTTATCAGTTGTGTTGTTGTTTCAGGATCCAGCAGCAGAGACCAGACTCTCCTGAACCCAGCTGTCTGTCTTTAAAGAGCAACGTGTCAATGGACGAGATATTGAATTTTAAAGGAGGACGTGGATCAGCTGATCAGATGTAAGACAAAACTAAATTTCAAATCTCTTGAGTTTCTGTTGAACGTTCTTCCTGTTCTTTCTGAGGTGAAAAAATCTTTCATCAGGGGCAGTCTTTGGCTCAGTTGGTAGAGCACCCGCCCCATGTGTTGAGGCTATAGTCTTCACTGCAGGCGGTTCAAATCCCGCGTCGAGCAGCCCTATCATGCGTGTCATATTCTCCCCTCTCTGCCTCCCATTTCCTGTCTCTCCCTCAACTATAAAGGTGAAAACGTTACAAAAAATATATATATATAAAAAAAACTTTCATCATCGTTGTTTATAGCTTCTATCTACATGAATAAGGAAACAAATCAAACATGTTTTTTTATTTTTTATTTTTATTAAGGTTAATCTTTTTGTGTGTTTTGTGTTCTATTTTCTTATTTTTGAAAACCTACAACTATTAAACATCAGTTGTATTGTTGTTTCAGGATCCAACAGCGGAGACCAGACACTCCTGAACCCAGCTCTCTGTCTTTAAAGAGCGACCAGTCAAATGATCGGCTCATTCACTTTAAAGAAGGATGTGGATCAGCTGATCAAATGTAAGCTGTAACTGACACTCAGATTCAAGTTATTGTAGAAATGAACCAGTTTGTACGACGTGCTGTTGGACCAGGTCTGAAATCAAAGTGTCACTGTTCTGAATGTCCTCAGGGGACATATAAAGTCCATCTTGTCTTATCTCTCTGTACTGATGTTGACTTGACACTGATTCCTCCACAGAGTGGACCAGGAGAGCTCAGAGGTTCCCAGTGGTCAGTCTGCCCAGCAGCATCAAACACACCTGGACTCCATGTTTATGGTGGGTACATGTCCAACAGCTGCTGTTACATCTGTTGTGTTCACAATCATCTCCATGCTGCACTTTGACACCAGTGGATTGTCAGTCTGTCAGGTTTTAGTTTGATGCTGTCACTCATAGAGTTTCTGTTCCAGCTGCTGGAGGAGAACATGGTCACTTTTGTGAAGAACGAGCTGAAGAAGATCCACAAGCTTCTGAGTCCAGATTACCCAGAATGCTCAGGGAGTCAGAGGGAGGATGAGGAGGTGGTGGACGGAAAGGATAAAGAGCAGAGGAGCATCAGAGAGGCGTTAGTGAAGATCACAGTGAAGCTCCTGAGGAGCAGGAAGCAGGAGGAGCTGGCTCAGCGTCTGCAGAGGAGTAAGATTCAACATGTTCATATAGTCGTTATTTAGAGGAATTGTCGTGGAAATATTGGTCCTGCCGGTGGCGAGTCAAAGAACAAGACAGGAGAGGTAGCATGCACCCAAGTTTATTCTCCATTCTCCACAGAGAAGGGGAGAAGGGAACATAACACAGATCTACATGGCAGGTAGCAGTTCAGAGTAGTGCCCCAAGAACAGAGGTTGCAGTCCCTTCTTATACCCCACTTTATGACTCTGGTTAGACATTACTACAAGCACGTCTAGCCTTCCCAGACAATAAAACAATCAAACAGATATGTTACTCAACAAATGGCTACTCCAGTTGTTGGTTTCCCTATAGGAATTTACAACCTAGATCAGTTAGTAAACATGGTTGTACATGGGTCATCCTAGTGTCCTTCCTCTGCCCCCAGGTTTATTATAGTCAATACACAAATGTCTCCACTAATGGAGTTAACAGGATTGCTACATGGTCTTACTACAACTACTTCAAAGACTATGTTACCACTTATTACAAGGAGAATACCCATCATAGCAATTTTCCACCACACATGTTATATTTCTAATTGATTGATTGTCTGATTTCCTGTGTTTTCATTCAGAACATTTTGCTCCAGTTTGTCGACGTAAACTCAAATCTGCCCTGAAGAAGAAGTTCCAGTGTGTGTATGAGGGGATCTCTAAAGCAGGAAACCAAACCCTTCTGAACCAGATCTACACAGAGCTCTAAATCACTGAGGGAGGAGCTGGAGAGGTCAATGTTGAACATGAGGTCAGACAGATTGAAACAGCTTCAAGGAAACCAGACAGACCAGAAACAACCATCAGACAAGAAGACATCTTTAAAGCCCCACCTGGAAGAGACCGACCAATCAGAACAGTGATGACAAAGGGAGTGGCTGGCATTGGGAAAACAGTCTTAACACAGAAGTTCACTCTGGACTGGGCTGAAGACAAAACCAACCAGGGCATACACTTCACATTTCCCTTCACCTTCAGAGAGCTGAATGTGCTGAAAGAGAAAAAGTTCAGCTTGGTGGAACTTGTTCATCACTTCTTCACTGAAACCAAACAAGCAGGAATCTGCAGGTTTGATCAGTTCCAGGTCGTCTTCATCTTTGACGGTCTGGACGAGTGTCGACTTCCTCTGGACTTCCACAACACTGAGATCCTGACTGATGTGACAGAGTCCACCTCAGTGAACATGCTGCTGATCAACCTCATTAGGGGGAAACTGCTTCCCTCTGCTCGCCTCTGGATAACCACACGACCTGCAGCAGCCAATCAGATCCCTCCTGAGTGTGTTGACATGGTGACAGAGGTCAGAGGGTTCACTGACCCTCAGAAGGAGGAGTACTTCAGGAATAGGTTCAAAGATGAGCAGCAGGCCAGAGAGATCATGTCCCACATCAAGACATCACGAAGCCTCCACATCATGTGCCACATCCCAGTCTTCTGCTGGATCACTGCTACAGTTCTGGACGAGCTGTTGAAGACCAGAGAGGGAGGAGAGCTGCCCAAGACCCTGACTGAGATGTACATCCACTTCCTGGTGGTTTATCTAAAACTGAAGAAGGCCAAGTATGATGGAGGAGCTGAGACAGATCCACACTGGAGTCCAGAGAGCAGGAAGATGATTGAGTCTCTGGGAAAACTGGCTTTTGAGCAGCTGCAGAAAGGAAACCTGATCTTCTATGAATCAGACCTGACAGAGTGTGGCATCGATATCAGAGCAGCCTCAGTGTACTCAGGAGTGTTCACACAGATCTTTAAAGAGGAGAGCGGCCTGTACCAGGACAAGGTGTTCT
The DNA here is from genome assembly GCF_905171665.1 of Trachurus trachurus. Taxonomy (NCBI): domain Eukaryota; kingdom Metazoa; phylum Chordata; class Actinopteri; order Carangiformes; family Carangidae; genus Trachurus; species Trachurus trachurus. Next base: position 29,877,933 of record NC_139897.1, read on the forward strand.
GCTTCATCCATCTGAGTGTTCAGGAGTTTCTGGCTGCTCTTCATGTCCATCTGACCTTCATCAACTCTGGACTCAACCTGATGTCACAACAACAAACATCTTGGTGGTCTCAAGTGTCTGGAGACACATCTACACCTTTCTACCAGAGTGCTGTGGACGAGGCCTTACAGAGTCCAAATGGACACATGGACTTGTTCCTCCGCTTCCTCCTGGGTCTTTCACTGAAGACCAATCAGTCTCTCCTACGAGGTCTGATGACTCTGACCGGAAGTAAGTCACGGTCCTTTAAGAAAGCTGTTCAGTACATCAAGAAGAAAATTAAAGAGACTCCCTCTGCAGAGAAAAGCATCAACCTGTTCCACTGTCTGAATGAACTGAATGATCGTTCTCTAGTGGAGCAGATCCAACAGTCCCTGAGATCAGGACGTCTCTCCACAGATAAACTGTCTCCTGGTCAATGGTCGGCTCTGGTCTTCATCTTACTGTCATCAGGAGAAGATCTGGATGAGTTTGACTTGAGGAAATACTCTGCTTCAGAGGAGGCTCTTCTGAGGCTGCTGCCAGTGGTCAAAGCCTCCAACAAAGCTCTGTAAGTGCAGAGATAGTTGGATTTATTCAGCATTGTATAAAAACACTTCTGTTTTTTCAACAGGACAGAAAATAAATTCATTTCTTCTTTAATTCCTCATGATCATCTCTGCAGACTGAGCAGCTGTAACCTCTCAGAGAGAAGCTGTGAAGCTCTGTCCTCAGTCCTCAGCTCCCAGTCCTCTAGTCTGAGACACCTGGACCTGAGTAACAACAACCTGAAGGACTCAGGAGTGAAGCTGCTGTCTGGTGGACTGGAGAGTCCACACTGTAGACTGGAGACTCTCAGGTGAGGATCCATCAAGCTGTTTATCTGATGACACTTGAACACACCTCCAGGTGTTGACAGTGGTTTCCTGTGTGTTGTTGTGTGCGTTCAGTCTGTCAGGATGTCTGGTCACAGAGGAAGGCTGTGCTTCTCTGGCCTCAGCTCTGAGCTCCAACCCCTCCCATCTGAGAGATCTGGACCTGAGCTACAATCATCCAGGAGCCTCAGGAGTGAAGCTGCTGTCTGCTGGACTGGAGGATCCAGACTGGAGACTGGAGACTCTCAGGTATGGAGAGGCTGCTGCAGCCACACACACTGTCTGATAGAGGAGGAGGAGCTGGAACATTTTCTATGGCCCCGTTCACACCTGATCACACCTGGTATTAACATCTGTCTCAGGTGACCGATGCATTGATGACATCACATCTGATCACTCAGACCATATCCAGAGGTGGTGTAGGCCACAGTGAAGCTCCGCCCACTCCACTGACATCCTCTGTCACAGTCTGACTCGTCCCAACACAGTTTATACTGAAGCCAAAATCTTTGAGTGTTTCAAACATGAGCTGTGCAGCTTCCATCAGTCACAGTGATTAACTACTGGGATCAGGAGTTTCTCCTCATGACTTCAGTGCAGAGTCCTGCACGGGTCCAATTTTGGAAACCCGCGCCCGCCCGACCCGTTGGTTTTTAAGCCCGTGTCCCGACCCGTCACCTGTGATTATTTCTGACTACAACCCGGATCCGACCCGCCCGTCAATATTAAGACCCGCTGCCCGACCCTGCCCGTTAGATCGCCGTCATCACCGGGGATAACGGAGGTACAGCCGTACTCTTTAGAAAAAAGAAAAAAGAAAAGAGAGAGAGGGGGGAGCCGTACTCTTTCACGGCTATTCCCGGAACGGAGAAGGATAGCGACGTAATTCTTTTTTTAATGAAAGCAGGACACTTCAGCCTTTACATTGATCCCATCGGTGTGTTTGTAGCTTACCCAGAAGCCGAGCAGTCAAGCCATGACAGGCTAAACTCCAGGGAAAGCTGTGAGCGGTCACACGAGCGGCCAAAGATCGTTTATTTACATCAAGATGCTGCTCTGTTGTTGCCGTGAGTGATAAAAAAAAATGATTTGCTACGCTGGTTCATGCAGCTGCGCGTGAGTTTTCCTCTGTAGGCCTACACATACACCCGCGTACCCACCCGCGTTCATTTGAGTTCCGCCCGTGCCCGACCCGTGAATTTTCACAAGACAGCTTATCCACCCATTGAACACCGTTTTTGCGGGGTACCCGTCAGATACCCGCGGGGATCCGACCCGATGCAGGACTCTGCTTCAGTGTCTCTTCATGACTCACTGTTTCATATTCAGGAGAAGAGATGTCAGGGATGAAACCAGCTGTTGGCAGCTATGCTCTGAGTCTCTCCAGATGTTTGGATCAGACTTTTTTTCAGAGTTTATCAGGAAACATTTCAGCTGCAGCTGGTTGAACTGCTCCTGAACCAACAGAGTGTTTGACCTGAACAGTCCCAGAGACTGTAGACACCTGTTGAGTGTTGACACACTAATAACAACACAACAACAACAATCAAACCATGTCCACTGCTCAGACTAGACATTTTCTCCCAGCGTCTCCAACCAAGGAGGAAATAAGAGACAGAAACCAGGCGGCACCATCAGGTCTCTGTCTGGTCAGATATTGATGATCAATAATCAGCTCAGTCTCTCTGAGATCCTGATCTTGTCCTGATGAGATCTGTTGTTGTGCTAGGAGACAATAAATCACAAGTGTGACATCCAGATGTCATCACTGTCCAGAGGCCTGGATCTGTCAATCAGAAGAGAGTGAGTGTAGTGAACAGTGTAATAATCAGTGTTTGTGGCTGAATGTGTGTGTGGTCAAATGGCTGTTTTCAGACTGTGTGTGTGTACGGCTGCGTGGTATATGCGGTAGACGGTAGAAATTATATAAATTTGGCCCACGTTAGAGATTGCGCTCTATCGTCCTATCGTTGATGACGTCATCGCACCTGCCTCAGAGACAGCGGGGAAAAAAAAGCTACAGTTGGTAAGTTGACGAAAGTGAAAGTAAAGTCTGCGACTTTATGAACCTCGTAGAGAGAAGACGTACCGTATCCATAGCAACCGGAGACTCCAAAACAATCTCACATCTCGCTCACCATGAAACACACTCCTCTTGTGTGTGTGTGTGTGTGTGTGTGTGTGTCGGATGTTGAGTAGAAAAAGATAATTTGCAAGATGTGTGGAGTGACAGTGACAGCGAACATGAGCAATTTATTTTATCATTCATGGCATTTTTATCTGTGATCGTTTGCACTATTTTCACCATAAAGTGCTGGAGTTTTGAGATCTGCTTTCTGCACAATAAATGCTCCAAAAATTACATTATTGCTTTTTTAAAAAAAAAAGTTAATCAATTTAGCTTTGTTAAAGGGATTACAAAACCCATTCAGAAACATGTCTATTATAATTTTTACACTTAAAGCAGAAGTAAGTGGTCCGGTCGTTTTCGCTAATGCTGCGTTCCAGGTAGGCTTTTGAAATCGTAAATTACAGCTTCAAGTCACAACTTACGACTTTGTAGTGTTCCAGGCAACCCACTCGTGTTTTTCCGACCTGTTTTACCGGTGAAAGTCACTATAACGGTCGCTCGTAACTTCTGACCGGTGAACTCGTACCAGATCGAACTGGTACGACTTCACGGTCGGAAAAATACGAGTTTCCTTGAACGCACCATAACAGTCCTCGTCCCTACGTCGCCACATTCACGGCGTTCCTTGGCTGCACACACAGCCCTGCATGCCGTTCTCTCTCCTCATTGGATAAAAACTGTAGGATACGATAAATGTTTTCTCTTCGGCTCAGAGCAGAGCAGAGTGACTGACAGACCCGTGTTTCAGTCCAAACACTCTATGTAAGTGATTGCTGTCGGAAGATATAACTATTTAAGACTTATATTAACACAAATATATCACTTACTTCTGCTTTAAATTCATACCGCGATACATACGTCACTGTGAAGGGATTCGATTTATACCATGATATGAATATTAGGTCATACCACCCAGCCCGATGTGTGTGCTGCTCAAACACGTCTGACTCCAGATCAGATGAAGCCACAAAGTGTCTCCCTAATGAAAGTCTCCAGCAGCTGGAGCTTCACTTCCTGTCTGAGTCCATGTGCTCTGAGCTGAGCCTGGTTCTCTCTGCTCTACAGTTTCTCTGCTTCCTCTGGACTCTGACTTCAAGTCCAGTAAAAATGTGTGGACAGGTTTGATGGAGCTCAGGACTGGTCCTGAGGACGGCTGCTTTGTTCCACATGATGTGACTGATCTCAGTGAGTCAGTGTGTTGCAGCTGATCTGTGTGAAGAGCAGAGAAGAACAGAGTCATTGATCATGAGATCCTGATCCGTCCTGTCACTGTGATCAGATGGTTTCTATTAGAGCTCCTTCATCCACTCACTGCTGCTGTGGCTCCTGTGGAAACCTGCTCACAGCCTCATTCTTCAGCTTCCTGGGGAGTTTTCTTCAAACAAACACAAGTTGTGTTCACACTCAGTGTTTCTCACTAAACTCTCTGTTTCACTGAGCTCTAACAAACATGTTGAGTGTGTTTCCCTCCTCATCAAACACTAAAACCGTCCACTGTTCACAGCTGCAGTCTCCTCCTTTTTCTGTGCCTTTTCTTGGTGCATTGTGGGATATCTGGGCTGGTTAGAGCCACCTGTTGTGTCTTCATCTTATTTGCTGTGACATGTGTTTTGCCGATTGAGAGCCAGAGAGTGAAAGTGTGTGTCTCACACTGAAGTGACATCACATGGAGAAAACACATGATGAAGTGTTTCCTCCTCGTCTCCTCCTGCTCTGTGTCATCATGAGATAAAGACTCCAGCTCCTTCTTCTCTGTGCTCAGTGTTCATCCATACATACCAGCCTCCATGTGAACACAGTGATAAAACAGTGTGTGTGTGAGAGCCATGTAATGTCCATGTGTGTGCATGCTGACAGAGAACGTGCTGCTCTGACCCCCCTCCTCCTTTCAGGGTGCAGCCTGCTGGAGTCCAGTGTTTGAAACCAGGACTGAGGAAGTGTAAGTGTGTTTTTACTTTATTTTTACTTACTTATTTAAAAAAAAAAAACTGTTAAAAATAACATGTTTCAGAAATATGACGTGGTGTAAATGTAATAAAACCACACGTAAATGTGTATACACACACATGTGCATAAGTGTCTGCGTGTGTACATGTATGTGTGAAAATTTTGTTTGTATGGATTTATATACAGATATTGGTGTTTATGTATTTATGTGTATATGTGCGCATGTGATAGTAAATTTATATATGTGTCTATACTGCATGTAGCATGTCAACATTTAATAGAAATGTATTAAGATGATGAGTAGCTGGGCTGCAGCCGCTCAATTTATTTTATGTCGCTTTTGTTGTAAACGTTGTTTGTTGATGTTTTTCTTCTTCTTCTTCCATTTCTTCTTTGCTTGGATGTAGGTACTATCTAATTTGTGAATTAATTCTTTGTAACAAGGGCTAGACAATATAAGTTCGCTTCTTTCTGCCCCCTTTCATTCAAGAGTTACAGTATTGTCATTGTTTTGTTTTTTTTTGTTTTTATGCTCGATAAATGAATGAAATAAATAAATAAACTAAACTAAACTAACTAAACTTTGAGCAGCACATTCAACCATCTTCACACTGTCACATCACTGACGTCATGAGTCTTCATCAAACTGTCAATAACTGATCACATGATCGATAACTGCAGCTGTGTCTTGTTCTCTCCATCAGATTCCTGTCGACTCACAATCGACACAAACACAGTGAACACAAACATCAAACTGTCTGACAACAACAGGAAGGCGACACATGTGGAGGAGCTTCAGTCATATCCTGATCATCCAGACAGATTTGACTACTGGCCTCAGCTGCTGTGTTCAACTGGTCTGACTGGTCACTGCTACTGGGAGGTCGAGTGGAGAGGAGGAGTTTCTATATCAGTGAGTTACAGAGGAATCAGCAGGAAAGGAGGCAGTGATAACTGTTGGTTTGGAGGGAACGATCAGTCCTGGAGTCTGATCTGCTCTGATGATGGTCGTTACTACGTCAGGCACAATGGCAGACGGACAGACATCAGCTCCTCCTCCTCCTCTGTCTCTAACAGAGTAGCAGTGTATGTGGACTGTCCTGCTGGCTCTCTGTCCTTCTACAGAGTCTCCTCTGACTCACTGATCCACCTCTACACCTTCAACACCACCTTCACTCAAACTCTGTATCCTGGATTCTGGATCGGTTCTGGTTCCTCAGTGTCTCTGTGTTGAGTGAATCAGAGTCTCCTCCTGTCACAGAAACCTTCTCACTGTTGAACAGACAGTTCAGTCTCTACATGTCTGTCTCTGTCTCTCACTCACATTTTCACATTCATGGATTAAATCAGTTGATTTTTTAAAATATTTTTTCAATGATTCTTGTAAACTTCTTCCTCTTCGTTTAAAGATGGATGATTCATGTTCAACTTTACAGGCTGTTTGTGAGCTGGTCACAGGTAAACAGACACAACAATAAACACAACTGGAAACAAACATAATGTTGTATAGACGCTGAATATAATGAATTACATGTGATTTCTTTTTCTTTGTGGTTTTACTGAATCATTACTGCATTTCCTGCTGATGAGCTACTAATCCTACCAGCTAATGATTTTTCTGTTAACATGCCACTGAGTTCATTATTAAACTGTATTCATCTCTGTCCTGTAAATAATCTGATGTGAAATAATTAAGAAATATATATTGCTACATTGCTTATATCTTGCTTTTATAAAATGGTTACCAATAAAGACAATATGAAAGAGGAATATGCAATCAATTTCATGTAGTTTTTATTCACCCAGAAATATTATCTAATCAAATAGCCCCACTGTGAAAAAAACAGCCCCATCTCTCAGGACGTTAGCTCCAAGTTAGCTCTGCATGTCGTCTTTTCCTCCTCTATTTTTAATAATCTGACGATGTGTGGCTGGTTGCTAGTTTGCTGGTAGGAGGTAAAGCTAGAGGAAGACGCCACAAAATAAATGTGCTGGTAGGATTTATCTGATCTGAAAACTGATTTCAGGCACATTTGGTCTTTACATTAAAGCAGATATCAGCTTCACGGCCGTTTCGGCTAATGCTGCGTTCAAGGCAGGCTTTTGAAACCGTAAGTTACAGCTTCAAGTCACAACTACGACTTGGTAGCGTTCCAGGTAACCCGTAGCTCGTGTTTTTACCATCCTGTTGTCTGTGAAAGTTCCCTATAACGGCCACTCGTAACTTCCGACCCGTGAACTCGTACCAGATCGAACTGGTATGACTTCACAGGAAGGAAAAACACAAAGTACGAGTTTCTTTGAACGCACCATGAGTTAGCAGCCCCCGCCCTTGTCAGGCATCAATTGGTCCTCGTGCTACGTCACCACATTCACGCGCATCCCTTGGCTGCACACACAGCCCTTCATGCCGTTCTCTCTTCTCATTGGATAACACTTGTATCCCACAAGGAAAATTTTCTCCTCGGGTTACAGCAGAGCAGAGTGACGGAGAGACTCGTGTTTAGGCTGAAATACTTCATGTAAGTGATTGCTGACGGAAAATAGGACTATTTAGGACTTATATTAACAAAAACATTCCACTGATATCTGCTTTAATAAAAAGGAAAAGGTTAATCTACCTCTTTATTTTGGCATTCCCACATAGGCTGTATGAACATATCACACCACCTCTTGTCATTAATACAAAGTGACATGTAAAAAAAATCCTCATGTGGGCAGAGATCTTAACCCCCTCAATGTTTAACCCAAAGTTACGCCTATGATGCCCCCCACTGGTCAAAACAAGACACCACACCAACAGACACAAATGCTGTTTTTAATATTTTATTAATGTATAAAATACATAATCTCTAATCTCTCTGCAACAAACGACAGAAACAAATGTAACAGTTTGGGTTTAACCATCTGTGTGTGACGACCTTCACACTAAAACGTCGATAATAATCAATTCTTTGATTTTCCTAAAGTTTTAACCTAAAGTCTTCTGAGTTCAGAGTTAATTCTCTCTTAAACCAAACACCGATCATAACCTGATCAGACCTGAACTCATCAATAGCCCAATCACCAATCAATAGACGAACAGTGAAAGTGAATCAGAGTCAAACAGCATTGAGTTCAGACGTGAGGTCATCGATCAGTGACCTCATCATGAACAATAAACAGAAACTCTGAGGTTGAACCTTTGACCTTCAGTCAGACTGACGATCTGAACTTTCTCTTATTTTTCTTTTAATTTTTTTCCACAGACAGCGTCAGATGGCGACTCAAACATGCACCGAGAAGTTTATTTACTTCAAGCAAGCCGACATGTTTGTAAAACTAGATCTCGTGCGAGACCCAAGTTAATGCGCTCGGTGTGTTCAGGTGCAGTTGGAGCTATTGTTTGTGTCATAAACACAGGAATATCAACTCTTGACTTGCTTCAAGTGTACATTTTTTTCCACAGACAGCATCAGGTGGCTACTCAAACATGCGCTGAAGTTTTTTTTACTTGAAGCAAGTCAAGAGTTGATATTCCTGTGTTTATGACACAAACGGGAGCTTTTCCACTGCACCTGAACACACCGCGCACGGCAACTTGGGTCTCGCGCGAGACTCCAGGAGACTTTGAATTACATCGAGTTTTACAAACATGTCGGCTTGCTTGAAGTAAATAAACTTCTCGGTGCATGTTTGAGTCGCCATCTGACGCTGTCTGTGGAATAAAATTGCAGCTTTGAGGGATGTAAACAGCCTAAGCAGCAGAACTTGCATCCGCTCCCATTCATTGCTGCCGTGGCGATGCAGGGACAGACACAACTACCACAAAACAGGAGCAACTAAACTGCAAATCTTCAGATTCCTTCTTTTAGACCTAAAATGATAGGAACATACACCCCCGAGTTGAATTGAGTTTGAGTTTGAGTTTGAGTTTATTTATTTAGCACACAAATTTCAATGGTGCAAGGAGGGAACGAAGCCGGTACATAGGTTCCACCCCTATAACAAATTACAACAAGACAAATTTCAATGGCTAAAAATAAACATAAAAAGGAGATAAAGTGCATACATAATTATTAATTATATGAGCAAAGGAAACAGAAATGAGAAAAAAATAAAGAGATAAAGTGCAAAGTGATTCGGTAACAAATAAAGACAATAGAGATAATATACAAATAATTAATTAATTAAACTCATAAAAAGACAGAGTAAGGATGTGGGATATGGAGAGAGTGAAAGAGAGAGAGGATTCACCTGGAATTGTCCTTTAAAAGGGAAAAACTGGAGAAACCTCAGAGTGAGCAACAGAGGAGGGATCCCTCACCCAGGACAGGCAGTAGATGTCGTATACAGACAAGTTTATACTGTATACAAACAGTTTATAACATGGAATATGGGAAAGGTTAACAAGAGCTGATGAAAGAGGCAGCTGGCGGCGGCGGCGGCGAGTAGCTACCTGAGCGGCCCGTTGACACGCCGACGCCGGGCTGACGTCGGGCTGGACGACGGCGTCGCCACAGAATAAAACTCTGAGCTGCTCAGACGAACAGGAAGCCGTCTGCTGGTCCAACAGCGCCGAGAGGACGCCTGGACCGAGGACAAGGAGGATTCACCTTCTGACACCACACTCACCAATACACCGTCAATACATGATTAGAGCTGCAACAATGAATCAACTAATCAAACAATAATTGATTATTAAATTAATCATCAACTATTTTGATAATCGAATAATCGGATGGGTAGTTTTTTTAAAGGGATAGTTCAACATTTTGGCAAATTGGCCCATTGCCATAATCCCTATAGTCATAGCAGTAGGTTCGTTACCTTTAATTGTCGGTGCAAGCTATTTTTAGAACGGCGGAGCAGAGCCGTGAGCTGCTCAGAGCTACGCTACGGAGTCTAGTGGGATTTCTTGGTTTCCCTCATCAAACTCATCAAATACACAATCCAACAACTCCAAAACGCTCTGGTGGACAAGTTGTGACCTGCACATTCACCACGCTATGAGATAATAACACAACGTTACCAGACAGAGTTGTTTTAGAGGGAAATACAGAGACTGCTTGATGAAAAACTGTCCCTGAAGGCAACGTGCATCCGCGGTTTTGCATTTGCCTCGAAAACAACTCTGCACTGACAATTAAAGGTAACAAACCTACTGCTAATAAGGGATTATGGCAATGGGCCAATTTGCCAAAATGTTGAACTGTCCCTTTAAGAGAAAAAAAGTCAAAATTCTTTGATTTCAGCTTCTTAAATGTGAATATTTCTGGTTTATTTGTTCCTTTATGACAATAACAAACAATAAACTGAGTCTCTCTTTGGTTTGTGAAGAAAACAAGACATTTGAGGACGTCGTCTTGTGGTTTGGGAAACACTGATTTGGCATTTTTTAACATTTTATTGATCAAACAACTAATCGATTAATCGTTTAAATAATCAACAGATTAATCGATGACAAAAATAATCATTAGTTGCAGCCCTATACACGATCAATCCATTACCAATATGTTAGCAATGGAGGGGAACTTCATCATATTTGAAGTTTTAATCATCCTGCTGTGAAAACGTGGCGTCGTCGTGGTGACGTCGTGGTGGTGGTGAAGAAGAGACGAAGCCTCCTCACCTTTCTGCGACGCCTGCGACGCCTCGTCTCTGTCCGTCGTCAGGAACAGCTGCACGTTGTTGTCCAGCAAACAGTCGGTGAAATCCTCCTCAGCCGAGAAACAGAAGCTGCCGACGTCCAGACCTGCAGCAGAGCGACGGTGACCATGACGATGATGATGATGATGATGATGTCACAACAGGAAGTGAACACTGACCCGTCACTGACCGGATAAACTCTTAAAAAGTTAAATTACCGTAGCGTCTGGTGCTGCTGATGATGCGGGAGCTCTGCTGCTGCTGCTGCGCATCAGTGGTCACCATGACGACGTCAAACAGCAGCGTCTCCGTGGGATTCGCCTCCAGCAGACGCTGATTCACTCTCTGCAGAGCCTGATGGGAAACAAAGTCCAGCCCTTCATGTGTCGTCTTCAAAACAACAGCTCACACATTGTTCCCTCTGTTGTCGGGGACTATTTTCTGTGGCGGATTAATTCACATTTGGTGAAATTTAGGTGAGATTCGGTGAGATCAACTTCAGAAACTGAGGAATTTTGGTTATTTATCTATTTATTGACTCGTTATTTATTCGACTGTGATTGTTACAATGTGGTGGTGCTTATAACCTCCTGTTGTCCTACTGGGTCAAGGAAGGAAGGACGAAGGGAAAGATGGGAGGAAAGAAGGAAGGGAAAAATGAAAGAAAGATAGATGGAGGAAGGGAACAGATTGGGTCAATTGGGTCAAAAAGGAAGGAAGAAATGAGGACGAAGGGAAAGAAGGAAGGGAAGAAGGAAGGAAGGGGAAAAGGAAGGAAAGAAAGATGGAGGGAGGGAACAAATTAGGTCAATTGGGTCAAAAAGGAAAGAAGTAGTAAGGACGAAGGGAAGGAAGGAAGGAGGAAGGAAGGAAGGAAGGAAGGAAGGAAGGAAGGAAGGAAGGAAGGAAGGAAGGAAGGAAGGAAGGAAGGAAGGAAGGAAGGAAGGGAAAATGGAAGGGAAAAAGGAAGGAAGGAAAAAAAGATGGAGGGAGGGAACAGGTTAGGTCAAAGAAGGGAGGAGATGGATGGATGAAGGGAAAGAAGGGAGGAAGGAAGGACGGAAAAATGAAAGAAAGATAGATGGAGGAAGGGAACAGATTGGGTCAATTGGGTCAAAAAGGAAGGAAGAAATGAGGACGAAGGGGAGGAAGGAAGGAAGGAAGGAAGGAAGGAAGGAAGGAAGGAAGGAAGGAAGGAAGGAAGGAAGGAAAAGGGAAGGGAAAAGGAAGGAAGGAAAAAAAGATGGAGGGAGGGAACAGATTAGGTCAAAGAAGGGAGGAGATGGATGGATGAAGGGAAAGAAGGGAGGAAGGAAGGATGGGGAAAATGAAAGAAAGATAGATGGAGGAAGGGAACAGATTGGGTCAATTGGGTCAAAAAG